>NC_041355.1:4597637-4714212 GCF_900634415.1 Cottoperca gobio | reverse complement strand
CAGCACTGGGGACAAGTAGTAATGCAGTCCCAGAGAGTGCTGCTCATCTGCTCACACTATGTACTTGTCTGGTGCCACACAAGGATGCCCCCTGTCGCCCCGGCACCACTCCCCCATCCCTCTGCAGAAATGACTTTAGTCAGTGAGGAAAGAATCCATTTACAATGTGTGCTTTATAACATCTCCTTGACAATGCAGTAGTGGATTAGAGACATTTGTGATGAATCTTTTATGTAGACTTTTTCACCCCCCCCCCCCTCCTCCCTCTATCCTTCTTTTCCATGTGCACACAGGGCTTTCTGGGTCCTGGCGCTCCACATGCACATGTGTCTGTTCGGATGTCATCGCAGCAGGATATGAAGAGGACATAGCAATGGGTACACACACACATACACACACACACACACACAAGAAAAGAAAGAAAACGGAAAAGGGGAGAGTGACACAGAGTCGTCAGAGTGGGGCATTAAAATTTATCTACAAGTCACAATTGCTGCCATGATAGCGGCGTGAAACTTTCCTTTGAAAATGAACGTCACTTGTCCTCTCAGTCATCCACTTCCCCTCGCAACCAAGACAAGCGCTCTCTGTCCTCATCAATTCTTCACTGCCATTTTGACATTTATTTCATTCATTTGCATAACCGCTCTCCGTGTCTCTTGTTTCGTCTCGGTTTTGAACGCAGCGTTCCCTTTTTCCTCAACTTTAAAATGGTGCTTTAAAATTAATGCCGGCCCGAAGAAATATATAAATATATCCTAAAGTTGACATGATGTTGTTCTACATTATTCCCTTTGAAAAGCGATTTTGTTCGTACTTAAATCTACTCAGACGCGGCGGGTGTGGAGGTGCGGGCACACACACTCGGGCTAACAAACACGCACTCGGTTGTCTAGCCTCGCCATCCCTTCTGTGTGTCTGCTCTGTGCTGTTAACATGAAAAGATGCATACTGGATGTTACAATCCCGACCAACTCAACGCTGTTTCTTTAATGCGCGGGCCTCCAGCAAGTTCTCAGTTAGGAACTTTACTTAACCACAATTTGAGTTTGTGGCCGAGACTGTTGTGTGTGTGTGTGTGTGGACACTGTGGCTTTTTCCACAAACATGTTTTAAACAGAAGTAGAAGCTAAACTCTGAATAATTCATTCTGTTTGTCGTCACGTTTTAATTAATTTAACCGCTTATCAATAATTCTTTCAAGATGCAAAAGAGACAGCACGGAGCAAAAGGTGTTTTCTTTCTGGTAATATCTTTACTCAACTTAAACAAAGGCTGAATAAATCCCTCTTCTGCCTGAATGATGTCCAGTGATGGCAGCACAGATGACGTTCCTCTTTCCTTTTTCCACTTCAAACTCACCTGTCTGCCCTCATTGTCCATTTGAAATGGGGAGCAGCGGCAGAATCCGAGAATGAGTCAATGCAAATGCTGCATGAAGAAGTATGAAAAATTGATCACCTTTCCATTTGAATTCAAGGTAGGCATCATTCTCCATAAGCAGGCCTGTCTCTTTAAATCAGAGGAACTGTCGCTTCTGTGACTGCCTGTTTACAAAATATGAGGCTGAAAATGAGACCTGCTCCCTGCGGACAAGCTCCTTGTATAAATATAAATAATGAATATTAGATAAATAATTTCTGCCCTTTTAATAATGCACAACTCGACGAAATTCACTTACACTGTGAAACCGGAGAATCTAACTAAAAGTAGATAATGCAGTAGTACAATAGGGGTTAGAGTGGTGTGTGTGTGTGTGTGTGTGTGTGTGTGTGTGTGTGTGTGTGTGTGTGTGTGTGTGTGTGTGTGTGTGTGTGTGTGTGTGTGTGTGTGTGTGTGTGTGTGTTATGAGTTCAGGTTAGAAGGCCTGCTGACCCCGTGGTCACCTCAATGAATTCATACGGCGCAGGTGGCGATGTTTGGTCAGATTCATACTGTAAATACAGCCAGGCTGCTCGTGTGTGTGAAATAATGATATAGTGATATTTAATTAACATTTCCTGTTAAAAGAGGTCAAATAAAAATGTATTAACAACCCTTACAAGGTAATCGGGGGGGAGTATGATGCAAGCTGCAGCCCAGTTACGGCTTCACTCCCTTGGGAAAAGGTGGACTTGGGAGCGTGGCGGAGCAGGAGGCAGCCTGCTCTGCTCTGCTCTGCTCTGCTCTGCTCTGCTGCCTGGGCGTCTTCTGGAGAGAAAGAGGGTGGAGATTTTGATAAATGGTTAATTATGAAAACCCTTGTGCCAAAGCTAAAACTGTAATTAGCCTTAATTGGCTAATTGGATAGAATTGGTGGATGGCATAAGCGTAATTGCCCCCTTTTTTTCAAATCATTTAGGGCAAAATCTAGTATGTAGCCGTGGTAGTGACAGTGAAGACATGTCGTTGCTGTTTTAAAGGGCAAGACAACACAACCTGTCCACAGGCAGACTCTCAACTTTGTCCATTTTTGATGATGACCGGTTCTTTTGGCCAGGTTTGTTTCTCACCACAGTTCCAGTGCACTATATTGACTTGTTGTGCACCAGCCAAATGACTAATACAAGCCTCAGTGACGGGAGTCCAGCTTTACCTCCGACCTGCTGATTCACACCGCAGAGACGGATTGTGCAAAGACCTTCTCTTTTCTCTCTGCCTCTCCCCTCCTTTCTCTCTCTCTGACATACAAACACGAACTCACACTGAGTATTAAAACAGCTCAGCTCAAGGTGCTGAGACTCTCTGCTAATAACACCATCTAGAATTCACGCCCTCCAAATAGGTTAATGTGTTTTTGCCCAGAGGGCCCTATCTACCTCAACAGCAGAACTCTCTCTGCACTTCCATTAAGCAAGAACACTGCTGCCTATTAGCTGCTTTGGTGTGTACGGGGCCAGAAGTGAGAATGCAAGCGGGAGACTGCACAGACACACTTTTAACGTGTGTGAGTGTGTGTGTGTGTGTGTGTGTGTGTGTGTGTGTGCGCGCTGTACGTGTGAGTGTGTTTTTCAGACCGCAGAGGTGCTCTGTAGTGCACTGAGGGTGTCACTACCTGGAGCTGCAGCGATGTGCTGTGTTAACTGTTGCAGGAGAACAATGTTATGGCCCCTGACAGCTTGTTAAAGACTCCACCATGTTGGAGCTGCTCCCACTGTGTTGTGTATTAGAACCCTGCGATACACAAACACATATTTCAACACACATACAGGAAATACACATATTCTTGTTTGCTAAAAATGTGAGAGTGTAAAGAAGTGGAACACGGCAGAACAGCCGTCTTTTGGACTGGAACTTCCTCGTCCTTAAAAAAAAAACAAATGTGCCGCTGCCACTCACAAAGTAGAGCCAACATTAGTTTCTTCTACTTGTGATGAACTTCTGATTTGTTTGCTCTTTTTTTCAGAATTTGACGAATGTTTAGTTCCTGTTCTGTCTTTTGATTATGTTTGATTATTGCACTAGTTAAACTTGTAAAACAAAAGTATTGTGTTGATCACTGATAGAACAATGGGCCAGTGCTTGCCTTCATTGAAAGTATAAATAAATGCAGATATAAGAAATGAGTATACATTTTAAATACAAACTAAGTTTCCTCTGAACATACCAAACACATGATAAAGGAAACTATTTTATTTTTATGTTTTTTAACAATTACTGTAATTAAACCTGACAGAGTTGCTGAACTTTCCCCTTTACATTTAATAGTTTTGTCCCAGATTAAAACCTTTGTTCTGTTCTTCTTAATGCCGTCTCGGGTCGAATTCAAACAAGTTACATTTGTCTTGTTTTTCTCTTCACCTGCAGATCTTAACAGACAAAATGGCACAATTAAAATAAAATAAAAAATGCAAATTAGAGGAAAAGTTAGCGAGACGGTTTGAGGCAGGCAGAGATGCAGGAACGTTCCACTAACGGGGCACAGTTCATTCGGTTTATTCATTAGATTTGAGATTTTAAATCTATATTTTCAGAAAAGGTATTTGTTGCTTGGCAGATATTGTGATAAATGTTCGTACATCTTGAATGACAGTAATTATAGTTTACATTTTAACTGTGAGTTGAATGTTAGGAATCAAGTAAAGACATCTTCCACTGTTATTCTTATGATTTTTTAGTTTCATCTTATTTCCCCTTCACCCTTTCAAACAAATACTGGTTCTAAACTTGTATCATTAACACTGACATTTTGAAATATATTTGTACTAATATGTGTTGCTGCCTTGGTTTGCACAGCATAGAGTTTATAACATTGGACAACATAATATAAGATATAGCTTAAAGTCACTTTCTGATAGTATTGCTCAGGCTCAGTACTCGAGGTGAATGCACAGACTGCACAATCGGGCTCTGGACACTAATTGTAAAAAAAAAAAGAATTTTACAATAAATATGTTTATGTTGAACAAAAACACATCTAATGAAATTAATCATTTAATTTGTCTCGCAGTCATTATGGAATTTCTCTTATGTAACATTAATTGCTACAAAATATTTTAAAAGGTAAATAAAAAATATAGTATAATATATATATATATATATATAAAATATATATATATATATTATACATAATATAATATATATATAATATAAGATATATATATAAAATATATATATATATATATATATATATATATATATAATATATCTATATAAATATTTCATATATATATTATATATATGATATATATATTATATATATAATATATATACATATATCGATATATATATAGATAATATATATATATATAAATATTTCATATATATAGTATATATATGATATATATATATAATATAATATATATATATATATATATATATATATATATATATATATATATATATATATATATATAATATATCATGCATGGATTGCAACATAAATAAAATATAAACATGTTTGAAAATAATTAAAGTGAAAATGAACACGTTTTCTAATCTTTAATGAGGATGTTTTTCTGTAAGGATCTTACATTATTTCACATTGTTCTAACATCTTAGCATGTGTGGAGTTATTTCAGCTCACCCAGCAGGTGCTGAATGTTTTGTGTCAGCCTGACCCCTAGTGGACACCCCGTCCACCCACTGCTGCACCGGCTCTCGTTTACAGAGGCTTCACACAAAAACAGTAAAAGGAAAACATCTATAAAACTTGTATAAATTTTGTTTAAATGAATAAATCATATATTGAGATGTTTTGATTGCATTTCACAAGCAACACATGTCCTGAATTGTTTTGCAGAAAGTATTCAAGTTAAAACGCCTTAGGCCCTTAGCACTGGTCTGTGTCTATGAACATTTATTTGTATTTAAGTAGACTAAGCCATTATTCATAATGTTTCATGCCAAAGTCAATAACGGGCTGTGTAGAAATGTGAGTTAAATTGCTCTCAATTCTCTCTTCAACTGCAGTTCAGTGCGTCTGCCTTTGACAACAATAACTCAGACATTGAATATGTATTAAAGCCCAGATTGTCCTCAGAGATGCAATGCATATATTTGATGAATTCTATGACTGACATGGACCAGCCTATACGGGTACAATAGATCTGACCAACTTACAGACAGCAGAACTAATTAAATGGATAAAAGATATATATGGCCTCGTCAGAGTATGTAAAATTAATACCAGACCAAAGGACACTTCATCCACTCTGCAGCACTGAGCTGAGTTTTGATGGAGGGCAGATGAGACTGTGTGCGTGTGTGTGTGTGTGTGTGTGTGTGTGTGTGTGTGTGTGTGTGTGTGTGTGTGTGTGTGTGTGTGTGTGTGCCTGCTCACGTGCATATTCTGTGAATGACATTTCTCTTTTGTATATTTCATTTTCATGTTTCCAATTCATTATTTGGTCTATTAATTAATGAAATAGTAAGAAAATAGTGAAAGCACTCAAAGTAATATCTTCAAATGTCTTGTGTTGTTTAACTAACAGTCCCAAACCCAAATATATTACATTTAAAAGAAAAAAAGAAAATGTTCGGTTGAAAAATGATTGAAATAATTAATCCATTATTAAAATACTTGCCGATTCATTTCTGTCCATTTGACAAATCAAATCATTAAATAATCATTTCAGCTGTAGTCTCAAGCTACGTATGTTTGGATGTGTCTGGTTGGACGAGTTAAATATTATCGCTCACACACAGACTGGTCCTCTGCTGACCTTACTTGTCCCTGAGAGTGACTAAGCCTGAGGTCATGTCTGTATTAGGAACACTCCACACTGACCCACTTCGACATGCCAGTGCCCTCACTTCCACTTCACCCAGTGAGACTTTGGATCAAGGGAAGAGACATTCTTTACTCGTTCAGTTTGCTTTCATTAAAATACAAATTGATGTCTGACGTTTTTTTTTATCTGCTGGGATCTGACATACAGCGTGTAGACGAGAGATTAGGTTTGAAGAGATCAATCGTCTCCAAAAGACTTGTTAAAGGAGGGTTGAGTGGGCAGGATATCAGGAACACATTTGCAATGGAATCCAATACAACAACCCTCGTAGTGAAGCTTTAAACGTTTATTTATACATAAAACCAGAGATTGCAAAGTGTTGCAAGAGGAAAAAGAAAACCTACACGTATCTATGTGCTAACAAATGAATATACAAATAGGTGAGAGAAGTAACATTTAATAAACATACATGTTACGTTAAGCCTGTGTAGTTGTAGTTAACCCGCACCACCAGTAGAGGGCGTGCCAGAGAGAAGTCACTGCTACAGCTCTCGAAGGAGCCCCGGCCCTGCCAACATGCCTGGCCTTGACCATGCACTTGGGAAGCCATCATTTATTTTTGGAGCCCTCGGCTGCATGGCAGCTGTGAGACTGACAGAGGGGTGAGGAGTGAGAAGAGATGCAAGGAGAAGGAGGGGAAGCAGGGCATCTTATGCCAGCACCAGTGACACGAAAAGCATTGTCCTGATTTAATGGCTGTGAAGTCTTGCCTCCCCCTGGTCCAAGAAGCTGCTGATGCTTAATTTGGACGAAACTCACTCACAAACACACAACAAATAGCACGCACACACACACACACACACACGCGCACACCTCAGCCCCAGCCTTGCCAGGCTCTCTGCTACCAGCCCCGAGCGAAGATGATTCCACCCAGCTCTGCCCTCACAGGACAGGAGCGATGAAGACAGGAGAGGTTTCTGTTGTAGCACCGTGTTCTTCCAGTACGGAGGCCATAAATGTGTCACCAGGTTGTAATGTGAAGAGTTAAACCTCTCATGAGTCATCTTGTGTAAAGTCAAGCAGGCTTATGGTATGTGATTATACCTGCGCAGGGAGGTGTGAGCTCGTCTCTGTAATGACAACAGAAAAACAAAAGCGAGGGAGAATTCATCCTCAAATATTATTCTTACGTGATGTGTCAGGTGGAGGTGGTGACAGGTGTGACTCACTCAATTGTTATGATTTATGCTTTTTTTTTATCTATAATATTTCACAAGGCAACTTGAGAGAAACTGACTTTAGTTTAATCAGCAGCTGTATTTCAGTCATTAAAAGAGGAAAGCTCCATTATCTTTTTTTTTACTGCAGGGATGATCGTGCTTAATCACACATACATGCAGTATTTTGTATATTTATATAGTATTTTATTTATTCATAGAAGGTCTCTGTATCTATCAAATCATTGTGTAATCCATTCATTACAAAGTTTGGTTCTTCATCTCTTTCTGAAAGTAATTTAATAACAGTTTAATGTTTAATCCGACATGTTTTGATTGAATGACCTTGTTCATGGTGTAGATTATTGATTGCCTTGTATTGATAATATAAGTCTCTCAGCAGCGCGTGGAGAAGTCGACACAGACAGCATTAATATGTATATGTATCAGACGGGCGGTAGTATATCCCTGTTCGTATTCTCTTAGTGCAGGACCCGAATGAGCACATGTCCCATTTGTACAGGTTTCTGTTTTTTAAAAAGTGATCCTGCTCATTCTCTATGTTTTCACATAAAGGGGAAACTCAATGTGAAACGCCGGATGAATATTTAACCATCTCTTTACACAGAGAAATAAGGATACAAGACAAACTCATGTACAAGCCCCACACAAATATATGCCAAAGTGTTTCTTCAATGAATTTACATCCAATTGTATTAAGATTCCCCTCTCCATTATCTGGAAATGCATATTTCTTAATTATTCATCGCAAGGCATTGAAGCACCCAGGTCTTTTAAATTTTTTATTTCTGCTCAGCTTCAAACAGTAGATCTTGTAAAGGGGACCCAGTTTTGGGGTGTGGGAATTGCTGCAGGGGCGAAGCTGACAGGATTTTCAGTCTCGAGGCACCTCTCGCTTTTTCATTACAGCAAAGCAAAGGAACAAATCCAGGTCAATTAAAATAAGGAACAAGAGGGCTGAGTGGCTGACTGCGAGTGAAATCACCGCCAAGGTTTGCCACAAGAGGGCACAAGGGGCTTAGATATGTCTCGGAAATGTCGAAAACACATTTTAGAGCGATACAGTAAAGCAGCCGGGGGACTGGTGACGGCCCAGATACCATGCAAAATACACAGAACACCCCCGCACACATTCATCTGAAGGTTATACACGCTTTTCTTAAGGAGCACATTACATCAATTGTCACAATAAATAAAAAGATATTGTAATTTGTATGCACATTTAAAAGTAGTGCCCCTTCCGTTTTGGCACTTCATAAAAGTCTCTCCCAGGTTTTTACCTTTTATATGCGTCTACCCTATAAAAGCTGCTCTTCCAATCCTACTGGCACCTTCTGCCAGAGGTGTGTGTGTGTGTGTGTGTGTGTGTGTGTGTGTGTGTGTGTCTGTGCGTGTGTGCGTGTGTGAGCTGGAGTGCATCGCCTCTCCACTTTCCATGATGGTCGTTAAAAACTCTCAAAGTGACACGCCCACGTAAAAAGCATCAGTGGCTAACCTGGGGAGTGTCACATTGAATTTAATGGCCCCTTGTTCCTGCTCCTCGCTGTACGGGGAATCATATCTTGATGTGAAAGGTGCTCTCCCTCGTCTGCCTCATAATATGTTGTGAAGCAAATGTTCACATACAGTCTCTCTCTCTCTCTTTGTGTCTCTCTCTCACTCTCTCACACACACACACACACACACACACACACACACACACACACACACACACACACACACACACACACACACACAGAGAAGAGACCTAGCCCCAGCCCAAGACTGAAAGGCTGTAATTGTGTTTATGACAGTGCCCTGACTCCGATACACGGCCCTTGTCCAGTGTCCAAGTGTGTGTGTTAGTGCATGTGTGTGATAGATTAGGTTGTTTAGTGTGTGTGTGTGTGTGTGTGTGTGTGTGTGTGTGTGTGTGTGTGTGCGTGTGTTCCTGAGTGTTAGGTAAATTGTGTGTGTGTGACTGTAGCCTCCTTATGACCTCCCTGATGGCCAGAGATGGGCTGAAGTCATAACTCTTCTGTCGGGCTTTACCCTTGAGCAATATCACAGGTACTGTGAGTGCAGCGAGTCAAACCACCGAGCTTCTCTCCATAACTGTGGACACACAAGGTGAATACAAACACACGCACACACACACACACACACACACACACACACACACACACACACACACACACACACACACAGTCAACTATCCGGACAATAACAGCCTAAGCTGTCAAAGTACCAGTAAAGGGTAATTCCTGGTTGTAACAACTTGAGTGTTATTTTCATAGTTTTAACCACTCAGTTATAATAACATCAGCAAAGCTGTCGCTGACATCAGGGCAAACTGCGAGATCACTACAGCAAAGACTGACAAGGCTAGAAATAAAAGGGGTCAGACACTTTTAACACTTTAACTTGAAATAAATGGCATTAGAAATGTCAGTAATAATTCCACAATGCACAGGAACACTGCGAGCACTTCGGCCAGTGCGGAGTTCAGGTGGCGTGTAAACCCTAACCTTTATCTTACGTTTAGGTCATCATTTTAACTTTGACCTTTGTTTTTTCTTCCAAATAAGTTTGAATAAGTCCAGTATTGACTCTACTCTTAGTTAAGTTTTGCTCTTATCGACTCCTGATATCTTTCTTTTAGAGCTTTTACGCTGTCATTTTATCAGAACAGAAGACATAAGAACAACCCTGAATAATGCAACAACTGCAGCCTAAAAGCCTTCGGACTGTAGCGTTCGGTTCAAAGAGTTATGTCTCGACTCCTGACCGCCGTGCAAACATTTCCGCTTCCTCGACATTTCATCCCGTGACAAACCAGCCGTTAGTCTGAGAGGAAACAACAACAAAAGACTCTTGCAATACCATTATTACCATTTTGGGCGCTTGCCAGCCACACCGCGGATTACCTTGCATGGCAGACAAATTGGCAATTGGAACGCCAGCGTAATGGAGGCTAATTGCCTGAGTGCAGGGTTAGTTTGTATTTCATGCAAATCTCATGTGCATAGTAGTGAGACTTGGCTGACAAACAGAACAAGCATAGCCTTTCTGAAGCAAAAGTTGATTGAAAATGGCTCTTTGACACGGGCTGATTACTTCATATTCACTAATTATTGCTCACAAGCACTGATGATCTCATTCTTAGATATACTATTCGTGCGACAAGGTCCCAAGACAGCTATTCAATAAGCTTCCACAACCTTATATTTTATGGTACCAAGTATTTTGTAATGGTAAATGATTTGTTGTGGAACAACGGGGAATAAAACCAACACATTTCTGTAACCAGGAGGAACATAAAAGCAGAGCTGTTACATGAGAACAGAAGCTTTTATCATTCTTTTGTCCTGTGCAGATTGAATTGAACTTTAGGACATTAGGATATTAAATAATCCCCCAAAGAAGTGCTACACTAGTAGTGATATTATAGCAGAGCTGTTTTTAAGTCAAGTTTTGTAAAAGCACACTGCAAGTTAATTGCAAGTATTTCTTTAGACCTCTAAATGAAAAGACATTTGAGCATTTCTTTACAAAGCTGAGACATGGTCCTATCAATGAATGGGCCATATTTAATAGTCAAGTTGTGTGTTTATTCAAGGCCTGGCATTACTATTTCTTTATTAATGTTCAGAGATGTTACCAGGTATCTCTTCTGGAGCTTATCAAATGTTTTTTTCGTGTACTTTTTCTTGGACTTCTCGTCCATGTTCGCTAAAAAGTTGAGTTTCAAAATTCATTTTAAACATTGGAACCAGCAATTCACAAAACAACCTCCTCTCGAGGTGCTGTTCTGGAGCTTTCAGTCAAACCGCATGATCTTCATCAGCTTATGGAGACTTAAATAATTTGCCATTTAAGTATTCAAAAGTCAAAACCATTTTTTTACTTAATTCTGTGAAGGAAGTCTCATTTTCTTTATTTTTAAATAGAGAAGTTAATCAAGGATAACACTTAACCCACAACCCTGAAGCCTCGCCCCTTTTTGTTGTAACAGGTATGAAAAAGTTTGTTAAGCCGCACCAATAACATCCAACGAAATAACATTTAGTGTGTTGAGAAGAATAGTGACGATGTGCTTTGTATTCACATCCACCCGGCTTTTTGTGGTGTAAGTGGGTCAGGTCATGGTCAATAGTACAATATGCTCATAATCTAGTAAGAGATTTCAAGCAAATGTGTTTCCAAAATAGACCCTTCTGTTGTGTGACAGCTGGAGAGCCTTCTGGGGCCAAGGTTCAAGGACTCACGTGGACCACGGTACTGCACCGTGCAAGACTTTCTCCTGGCTGTTGTCTGTAAGTCTGTGGCGTTAGAGCCCGTGCAACACATAACATGCTCTGTGAGTGCAACAGCACTGCTCTCTGGCCTACTGAAGGGTACCTAGTTACGCTCCCCTAACCTTACCATCTGCATCACGCAGTCATTTGGAGCCAAGATAAATCACAGAAGCCCCTTTCCATGCTGGGAATAGCTTCTTCCAGATAAGAAAGTCAAGGGTCACATTTCTGGCCAAGGTTGACTGTCCTCTGGGCTAAATAAAGAGCCTAGGGGTTGCAGAGCGGCAGAGGCTAGCGCAGGCCCTCACACTCAATTAGGATCAAAACAACCGTCAAACTTGAACTTGGATTTAGGTTACTGAAAGACAAGGAAGTGAAACACCAGTGACACATCCTGACATATTTTTGAGAGGAATAACCACATCTGATTAAAGGATTAATAGACAAACAAGGAGCGTTCGGTTTATAATCCGCAGCAGCTGTTTTCAACATTAGTCAGCCATTGTTACGCCGTTTCTAAGGTGTTTGTTTATTCTGCACTAGCCTAACAGGACCTCTGACCCAGCCAGTGGAATGTGAGCGCAGAGACACGGTGTGGGAGGTCACGGCCATCATTTACATCCTAAACACATGACAAGCTGTCAGGCTGAGGTTAACGCTGGTCAAGTTCACACGGGACAGCACATACACTGTGACGAGGGAGGCCTCTTTACACATGAGAAAACAGATTGTTCCATCTAGTGACAGTGTGTACAATGATAGGATAATGTAACGCGAGTAGCACTATTTTTTTGTTTACCATATTGTGCTTTTTTTTCCAACAGAGAGAGCAAAGGGAGGTGTTGATTGAGCCACATGGTAAGTTAAGAGGCTTTTCATTTGTGGTGGTTTGTTGCATTTAAGGTGTTTCTGATATTTTGTCCACCTCTGTACATTCACCACATTATTTCTGCTGTGCACACACATGACGCGTTCATTCATCGTGCGGTAATTCACCTCGATACTGCCGAGAAAAAAATAAGGGAGGGAGAGAAAATGACTTGAATGTTCCCGATGTGTAGCAAACTCTCAACCCTGGCAAAACCTTTTATATAAAAGATCCACTCTGAATAGATTTACATAGAAGACAGAAATGTGTCCTTGTCCAAATGAGAACATGGTACAGTCAAACATGGGGAGAAATCACTGATTTTCAGGTTGTCCTTGTCATCCTTTGATCCCTTGTGAAAAGGCTAGACAGTCATGCTGCAGTGATCAGTCAGGGTCAAAGTCATACTCCACTCTCCCTCCCTCCTCCATCCTTCCTTCATGCTTCCTCCCTCTTGTGAATCCACTGTAGTTTTGTAGCTCTGGCAGCTGGTGGTGCTATAAGACTTGAGTCTCCTCGTTGCTTTTTCTCCTACATAACAAGGCTGTCACCTATTCTATCCTCCTTTGTCCTCTCCCCTCCATCACTCACCTCCATACGTCAACGCTGAACCACTGCAGCATCCTCCGCCAGCTCCTGAGCCAGTCTGCTTTTATAGGGTGAGTGGGGAGGGACCAGTACCCTAAACAAACTACGCCAGACAAGGGCAAAAGGCATCTTGAAACAAACTATATGAAATAAAAAGAGGGTTATTTTTCACATTCATCGTCCACGCTGTGTCAATGTTACAAAAGAAAGAAAATGTGCGTTTCAAAAGGGCTTGTGAGGCTGAAATCAATACTCTGATGTTGACGTGGACATGCAAGATGTGCAAAGTGACGGCATCAGTTCAGTGTTTTTTGTTTAAAAGCGCATGATGTCTGCCACTAGGTCATTTGCGTGAATGGTATTAATTGGGTTCCCTGCAAGGCCACACAGCCAGCGGCTCAGTTATGATTCCAGTGGGTAAATATTTGCCTGTACTCACCCTCACTAGGTGCCATAATGATTCTTTGTGTTGCACTGTGTACAATGCGTTTCTGTGTACACATCACTCAGTGCCTATGTCTGACCGTGTGTGTGTGTGTGTGTCTGTCTGTCTGTGTTGCAGCTCAACCCCCCCAACATTCCCTCTCTACAGCTGCAGCCCGGCAGAGTTTGATCAATAACGCGTCCTTCATTCTCAAGTCGGGCCTGACCTTGGCAGCCTTTTGTCTCCTTCCAGGGGCCAGAGTGCGCATGTACAGGTTGGAAAACAAGGCTCTCAAAAATCCACCCTCGGAAGGAAAATAATTCCCCTCACTGCCTCTTCACTACAGCATTCTCATTAAGAGCCTAATGAATCATATATTTATAGCGTTCTTATCTTAGCGTAATGAGGTGATGCCACTTTTGAACTCATTTGCTAAATTACCACAGGCCACACAGAAACGGAATAAACTTTCAATTCCTTGCATATACTGCTACGTTCATTTTCACAGGGCCACGTCCAAAACCTCATGAACAAAGAGCATCTAAGTGCAGTCGCACGTGACAAAAGGTAAGCTGTGTGTTGGGAGACATTTGAAAACACTAAGACATGAAGTCTGCTGCAGAGGGCAGTGGGAGTCGATCTGACAGATCTGTTTACATGTTAATGCAGCCTGACATAGCCTGCAGGTGGCACCATTTATGGATTATTCCTGCAGTCACTTCTGGTTATTCAGTAATGGATATTTAAATGGGCAGTAAGTGAAGAATTTTCTTTCACGTGTACATATTGAATAGTTCTATAATACTGCATTAAAACAAGCAACAGGTTACTTTTGTATAGGTACTCCATCATGCAGCGGTGTTCAGATGCAGGTACATTAGCGGACTGAGTCATCATATAGAGCTCTAGGAACATTTTCAGTTACATCACTCATGTTCAATCTGAAAGAAAAAAAAAAGCTTTCAACAGAAATTTTTCTTCCTATGTGAAACATTACTCGAACAGTTTTTATTTATAACAATAAAAACAGCTGTTCATCGAAATACTTGCAATAGAAATTAATGCCGGATGATGAGTACATTTGTACACAGGCCATTCAGTAATGGGTTTCTGCAGGCAAGTCGTATCAAGATCAATTACAGAATTAGTACTGACAAATTACGAAATTATGTTCTAATCCTTTTTGAGGCCTTGTGGTAAAACAGTGGTAGATTTGCTTGCTCCAGGGATAAACTTTGAGAGTGAGGGATTTAGCCAAAAAACACCCATCTTTATTCCACTGCAACAATCCCACTGGCACAAGAATTAAATCACAAGATATTATAATATGAGCGACAAACTTTTTCAAAATGAGGCCTGTTGAGATGATACTGTTACATTGTTACAAAGGAAAATTAAGACATAAATCAAAATTAAGGATTTATTAACATATTCCACTTTTACAAAAACAAAAACAGGACTTCAGGGTTTATGGAAGCAAAAACATGGGACAGTTGTGCACTGGGACAAGAAAAACAGAATGGTCTTCACTACACTTTCCTCTTCTGGGTGCTGATGTAAAGGACTGTGGAGAGAGAAGGGAGGAGGGGGGAGGAAAACATTTAAGGCTGTAGATTTACTGAGCAACACAATAACATCTCAAATAAATCTGAAAGGTATCGACACGTTTCTTGTTGTGATCATGTATCAGATGAACATTTCTCAGCTTTCTGTAGATAAAGCTCTATGAGGACAATTATTTGGGTGAGCCAACCGGATACAGTTGACTCCAACTAAACTAAAAAGGTCTGCTGCAATTGTGCATTCATATGGAATTGATAGTTGACTTGTGAATACAATGTTCTTTAGAGCGTGATGATCAATGCCGTCTGCAGTCCCACCACCCTTCACTTCCCATGGTACACCACAAATAAATTCTGTGGGAAACAAAGACCCACTGACGCAGATCGCATTGTGATCACATTTCTCATCAGAGATCAATTGTGGAATTGTTTTTGCACGGGTCCTTCTGGGTGGAGGTGTAAGGCTGCACTTAGGTTATAAACGTGCAATATCTTTGACTAAAATAGCCCCATCATTAGCGGTTGGCCCTTTTATTACACTGAACGCCACAGGCCAGCATGACTCATATTCAAGAGGGAATAACACAGTAAATACAGTGCATTGCTGGAGTAGGGACAATTTAGACTGAAGAAGAATGAAGATATGGACTTAAGTGAAGAAAACTATTCTTGAAGCAAAAGTTCTGACTGTTATGGTGAATACAGAATTTATGAAAACACACTACAACCCTTTATTAGAGTGACAGACAAAATTAAAAGCAAATAAACCTCCTTAAAGCTTGAAGCTTTGAAAATAAAGAAAAAAAAAAAACTTCAGAATACAATGTTAATGTTTTTATAACTTTTCTAAGTGTTAGATGATAATGAGTGTCGAGTTACCCGTCAGGTCTTTCTGTGTCGTAGGACTTTTGTTTGTCGAACAGTAAAGCTTTGTGTTATCACTTAAACTGTTTTGTTAACTGGCATCATCTGAAGCTCTATATAACACACTTCCTGGGATATCTCTACCCACAACGCTCTTAAACTGAGCCGATACATCTGTGATATGCATCAATATCACTGCCTGTAAAATACTTAAAAAGGAGAACTTCAGTAGAAATCTATAAAGGATAAATATAGGCTATTTATATTTCAAACTGGGACACTTGAATAGATCGTGTGCATGTGACGTCACGCTTATTTCCCAACCCGGAAGTCAACCATGTTGGTTGGTATACACAACCAAGACTGCGGCCGTTCACGTGTGAGTTGCTGCAACGTTTCGTAATTTTCTTTGTATTTAAACGTCTAAGATTGAAAGAAAATGCCAATCGTGTGCGCAGTGTATAATTGTGGTCATAACGCTACTCGTGACCCAGAGAAACGGTTCTTTAGATTTCCTAAAATCATCAAAAACAACGATCCACAAAAGAGGGATGAATTGCTGTCTACCGAACGCCGTACGCTGGTTTAGCAACATAACTCGTGAGGATTTATATCTGGTAAGAGCTCATGCTAAAGCTATGTTTTCAATGTTTACGTTAAACATTTGTGCTTATGATATACCCGAACACTGTAAGACCTTACTTCTCCATATCGCTGACTGGTAAATAAGGCACTTTCTTTACATGTGATGCCATTTGCTCTTTTCTTCTGTGCATGTTTTTGTTTTGCTTATTCTTGAGACTACTTCACTTGTGAAAAAGCAAAGCACCAATGTGAGAACATGCTTCGCTTACTCCAGCCATACAATCACAGTGTGTGAGGATAACATCGGCGCTCTTCTCACTCACAAACCACGGCTTGAGCGGTGTATCTCGAGCTCTTTGAGAGTGATTTACACGGGCGTGGACGAGCACCCTGTCATCTTTCAGTTGTTTGGTAAGAAGACTACCCAGCCAGTCACACAGTTTTGTCATGTGTTTGCACACTACCTATAGAACAGAGCCATCTAAATGTTGTTGTAAAAAAGACCGATATGTGGCTCAGTGCTCCTGCTATAACCTGAGTCCCTCATTTTGGCTTGTATAACAACAGGTCTACAAATACATAAAGGAATATAGGGATATATTTATAAATGGGAGAATCTTACCATTGTTTCCCCTTAGAAAAGCATCTCCATACTTGTTCTTGAGCTGCCCGTTGACATACTCCTCAGTCTGCTCTATGGCAATGTTCATATAACCATCAAGGCAGGCCAGGACACCTGTAGACAGATCACACATGTGCAGTGTTTGGGTTAAAGAGAACTTCATCACTTTTAAAGTCAAATGATGTAAAACAAGTGGATAGGCTGCAAAGTTACATGCCAGGAGCATTACCTCTGTAATCGACACCAGAGTTCAGTTTGACCACCACAGGTCTCCCAATTATCTGCTTCAGAAAGTCACTCGGGGTCTGCTTTCTCAAACTCATCTTGCCTGTGATCTGAAAGGGTTGAAGATATACATTTTTAAAAAGTAACGATGTTATGGTGGCAGTTTCCTTTAACTAGCTACATTAGCATCATGCCAGCTAACTCGTGCTCAATAGCGTTCATTTGTTTAATCCAACAGCAGGGCTTTAATTACAATGAGTTTTGAGTGTGGCACGTAGTAATGTTCCTGATTTGACCAAAACACTAACGTAGTCAGTAATAACTAGCTTAATAGTGTATGGATAAGTAGCGTTAGCTGCTAGCTAATTAGTGTAGCTAACCTGCTAACTGACAACTCTTCAATGAAAATGCTCGCACTTAATGGTCTGAGAAGGTCGTTATCCTTGTCAGGACATGTTATACATTTATTTGAATTGAAGCAGAATGCACATGGATATGTTTTATTTTGACAATTGTTATCAGTAGCTAAATGTTTGGTAGCATTTCACTTACCCGATGGACGTCTTCCAAACGATCGTTTTTAGCACGGACGGTGAATTGACCAATCAGACGCGCGTAGTATACGGAGACTCAGTGAGGACAAAAACCCTAAAGAGCGCAGGCAGCGGTGAGGTAAACACGTGACAGAAACATGTGGACAGACACTGTAAGCATTCTATAGTTTGCAAGTGTGTCATATTTCAATGTGTTTAAGACACGTTTTTAGTCAACAGATCACCAATTTTCCAAACAGTAACACATTGCACCGTTTTTTGTACACTTCCTACCTCTTCAGCATGAGACTGCAATCCTAAAATGATATGATTAAAACTTAAAATTCATCCTATTGACATATTTTATTTCCTATAAAATACTAATGTATGATTTCAAAGTTTACCTACTTTAAATTGAAATATAAACCATGACATATATTAGGACAAGTTTGTTGTAAAACTAGATAGAAGCTAATATTACACTGAATCTAATTTCTTCCTGTGTTCCTGCACTATGCTTTGTTTTTACAGCACATCTTCCATGGACCTGTGCAAACCTTTACAGTCTCGATGAAAACTGGCTGCTGCTGGACAGTAGACTTGTGGCTGGTCACCAGATGTACAGTACTGAGCTGAGGTCTGATCTGCCAGCAAGGAAGGAGAGTAATGTCTAAAATCCTAGTGCAGACTGTAAGTACAGTAGAGCAGCTACAATTAGTTCATGAACTGATTTTTGACAATTAACAGAAAATGAATCTCCAGTTATTTTGATATGTGTCTAATCACTTTCAAAGTCAGCTTTCCAAATCTAAGATGTTATGCTTTTCTTTGTCATGTATGATAGTGAACCCTATATGTTGAGGTTTTGAACTGTTGGTTGAATAAAACAAGCAATACATCACCTTGGATTTGGGGAATTATAACAGTATCTTTCTCTCATTTCCAAAATATTTAGACAAAACAAATAAACTAAACTAAAGACTAAAAAGCAGTATTTGGCTCTTCTTAGTCAGCGAAAAGCAATAAAAGGTATTGATGATATCAAAATAAATTATATTAAAACTAATAAAACTGCCTCAATATTTGTATTTTTGACAGATTTGTCCTGACATGAACAGAATATTTTATTATACTTTAATTGACAGAGGGCTATTCATTCTCAATTGTACGACTCTATGCTTAATCTTATTCCTTCAACATAAATCATTATAATATTGCTGTTTTACGATGTTATAGTTACACTGTGTATATGATACCCTAAACTGAGTTTAGTGACCTCATTGTACGTTAGATTATATAAATATTATTAAATCTCTTATGGAATTCCTAGTCTTATATTAGCCTTGAGGAGACATCTGCTTTGAAATGTATATAGTATTATAATAATACCAAAATACATTATAGCTCCACTATGGTTCTTATATTTTCTGAGTATAATTGGAATTATGCATCATAGAAGTTTCAGATCTTTTCATTATTGCATTCTGCTATGACCAGGCTGTGTTGTGAAGGATAAGGGAAAGTCTACCATCTGATAAAAACTCTGGTTGCTGGGTGCATGACCCAAACACTGCACAGCTTGGGAGGTACATGATAAATGGTGCAGGGGCAAAATAGGGATGAAATGGTGAGGTGAAAGATAGAAGAGGATAGTGGGGGGGGGAGGATGTGCCAGTACGTGTTAACAGAGACAGAGAGGTTGAGAGAAAGAGAGAGAGAGGGAGAGAGGCAGAGAGAGAGGGATTGTGAGAGGTGGGATCATAAAGTACTTCTTGTGTGTCTAGACAGGTTGCTTGTTAGCAGGGCATGGCTAGCCCTGTGGAGGCTAGAGGTTAATTTGGTATCTGCTGCTGTGTTAAACTAAGGTCAGTACTACAAGTCCTTAAGTCATAAACAAGAGTGGTTAAGAGCCATGTATACACCTAGGCACCGGTTAATGAATATTCAATGAAGACTTTTTTTTTTCCCTGTCCCCTGTTCCCTTCGTTTTTTCTCGCTTTGAAGGAAATCTTTTGGAAAGAAAAAAATCCCAGTTTATCTCTGTTGCCTTCAAAAATGACCTCTGTGCACTTACATTTACTCGTCCTTTGTTATCATAATAGATGTTGTCATTATAGAAAGTGGCTTTTTGCTATTTGAAATGTTAAACACTCATTATGCAGCTCTCTCCCCGAATGCACCAAATGTAACTACCCCGTAATTGATTGCTTAATACAATAAAACCAATAATGTAAAAACTACGTGATCATTTTTTTCCCAGGTCATTAAGTTTGTGGTTCAAATAAAACTTAAACTTACGACCGAGGCTACATCCTCAGTGGCATTAGATGCGGATGTTTTAATAGGCAGCTTGGTAACTGCAGGCAATGAGAAAATACGCTTGAACCGAGCAATGCCAGACAAATCGCAGTATCCAGAGGCCTTGGGATAAGTGTGTTTTGCTTGTAACCAGCAGAAAATTCACAAAGGATAAATAATAATTCAGCTGAAATGGGGGTTAATTGTAAGCATTGACACTGAGGTCTAAAATCAACATCACATCCCGTTTTCCCACGGTTTACGTGTCAATGATGGCAACACATTCTGCACCCTATACATTATTGAGAAATGAAGAGCGTAGGAGTACACCTTTAAAATGCCAAGCCTTTTTTACATGCCCTGTAATAACAGTTAGTAGGCTTTGTTTTTGCTCCTAGCTCTGACCCATCTGATGGCTAATGAAATATATTATTTTAGAGTGAACTGTGAACACATTTAGAGCCCAATATATATATATATATATATATATATATATATATATATATATATATATATATATATATATATAGTTATCAACAGGTATTGTCTTCTATTCACCAGCCCTATGAAGCTAAATTACCTAAACATCTAACACCTTGATGTCTGGACAAACTGTGACTTTTCTTCAAGCGGATGCACTGACCATCCAGTATAAGAGTGGACACAGCCAGAAAGCACAACAGCAGTGCTGTCAATTTAAAGACAAATCCCATCTCCATCTCCAGACCCCTTAAGCCCAAAGGGCGGGCTAGTGAAATAGAAAGATTATAGTGACGGGAGATGCTATTGTAGGTGGAAAATGGGGGACTGGACCAAAGGAGGCAGAAACTTGAGGTGAGCGGGAATAAGGAAGAAGGGAGTGCACATCCCTCTTGTATCCTAAAGCAATATGCAGGATGGGGGTGGAGGTGGGGGTCGGCTGTGCAGGATGAGGAGAAGGTCTAGACTGCATTGACCCTTCTGAAGCCAGGTTTTCTCTTCAGGTCAAGCTTGATATGGAGAAGATAATGGAAAAGCTTGGGGGAGTTTTCAAATAAAAAACAGATAGGTAGACAGAGTGTCCCCGTTCTTGCTTCTATGTAATCCCTAACTGTATAGAGGTAATAGCTTAGAAGTGATGGAAAACCTTTCTTCCATCAAAAAGTGGGCTAGGAAACCTCCGCTGCATGGCTGAACGCTTGGATCTGTTGCCTTTGTGGCACCGACGGTTGTTTTAAATGGCTGACTTGTTCAAAGCTCTTGTGACTCCCTCAATGCCTGCGCTCTGTTCATGTAACTGTGCAGGAGCAAAACAGGTGGTCGGACCTTCACATCCATCCACCATGCAATACATCCCCTTTAAGAATTCTGGATCCCTGTGTCGTAGGCTGTAACTATGCAATAAAAAAATTACAATTTATAAGCAGAGGTAAATGACGTGCGGGGAGCAACGAGTGTCCCTGTGCTTTAGGTTTTGCTCCTTATTATTTCAGTGCCAATGACACATCTCTCAACTTTCACTTAATGACTCAGCTGTGAGCACTGAGAGTTGACATTGATTGGCTACCCAGGGGCCCCATGCTGAGAGAAGTAGGTGGCGCAAGGCAGACGAGGTGGGATGTAATCACTCCCTGTAATTTGGAGGAAATACACTGAGCTGCTCACAGTCTAAATGAAAGCCTTCCTCTTGTTCCATCTCTCTACACAGCCACCAAGCTCCACTGCTTTCAAAAGCATAAAAGGAGAGGTTGAGAGAACCAATTCTGCCTGGTTGGTGTCCCACAGGGGTTCGTCCTGGGACCATCTCAAATCAGCTACAGCCCTGGAGCCATGTTCTTTCCCCAAGGAGTGGCAATGCAGACAGACAGTCAGACTGCCAGTGCTGTGGTATATGGCCCAGGCGCAGCCAGCCAGCACACAACTCTCCTGAGATCCCCCTTAGTGGAAAGAGAGCTCAGTGGAGCTTATGCTGAGGGCTCTGCTTGTATCTGGCTGTCTGTCTGCTTTTCTGTCTGTGGCACCCTGTCATGTCACCGTTTCCTCTCCTACTTCCCTTTAATATCTCAATCTGAGGAAAGGAAGGATTGCATTTTAAAGCCCTACATCCCAGTGTTCCTTTTTGTCGCATTAGGGAATAAAAAAGAACATTATACAATCCTTAAAATGGACTATGTTCAACAATATTATTATTATTTGTCATTTAGGAGATGCTCTTGTCCAGAGCGACTTACAATAAACTAACTACAGTTAAGTGCTTTGCTCAGGGGCACAATGGTGGCCGCCCCTGGTATTGAACTCACAACCTTCCGGTGTTATATTTGGAAGCCGAACCCAGAAAACTAGACCACCACCACCGATACGACAAGCATGTTTGGATAAGTTTGCCTAGAAGCATCCTGTCATGAAAATAATTACGTGCACAGTAACTAATAATTACACTTTGTTAACCTCAGCATGCTTTTTTGTCTTGACTGTCTAAATCACAGTCAATTTCACAAGGAAATTTGGCTCGAGCCATGAGCAGATCGCCCAGTTTGATCACTTTGTCACACAACACTATCCCACCAAGTTGTCAAAGAGACACTGTAGTGGTTTTGCTTGATAGATGGTGAATGGTGCTTATACAAGGAGCCACTCCAGTGCGCCCATAAATATGCATCGTGACATTTGGAACAAAGCCGCTCGTCCTCTCTTTCCTGATGAGCTCTGCCTGCATACTATAACATATTGCCATACTGTCACACCTTGTGTTTCATAGCCAATCTCTCTGTTCATCAACTTGGCAGATAACCTCTAGATGCTGACAGATGATATGGGGGATGGCATTAGGGCTCTATTGTATGCAAAAGCAGAATGTGAATTTCCAACGCGGCTGGTTATGCCAGTAATTAATAAATAATCATTATTATTTTATGGTGTATATAATGTATGTGTTGTATGGATATCCAAAAAGAAGCTCACATGATCTTGTTTGGAAAAAGTAAATCAAATTTCTCAAGTACCATACCGACACCGTGGTCTGTTAGGACAAGTGCAAAAGAATGCTCCCTATTCTCACTTCAGCATTAGGAACATAACTGGCCTCTTTCTCCAAACACCTCATTGCTTTAGAAAGGAATAAATATCCAAGACAGCCAGGAGCAGTTCCTTTCAAATCCCACACACACGCATATCTCCCTCTCTCCTCCATGTCTCCCTCTCCTTCTCTCTCTCTCTCTCTGTCATTTGACCAGCAGTGCTTCCTGCCACTGAGGACCTGTGACTCATCAGCCAGGATACAGCAACGCTCTCTTGCCCACCCTCTTGAATATTCATAGAAATAAGAGGACTCAAACTCAGACCCATCCATCTTGTACTCATCCACATTTATATAAAAAAAGGAAGTGTGTGTTAGGGGGGGGGGGGGGGGGGTACAAGTAGTACTAACTATGCTGTGGGAGAGTGGGTGTGGGGGGGCTGTTTTACACTAATTTCTTTATCCCTTTCACAGGAGTGCCATGTTACAAGAGAATTCCTGAGGCGAGCCAATGGCCCGATAAATCTGCCGGAGCCTCTCTCTCAATTTGTCTCCGTGGAATGTCAGCTGGCAAGCGCCCAGACACTGAGAACCTCTTTTCACAATGCGCCAATCTAACAGACGAGATCCCATGTTGGAGCTACAGTACAAGGACTGGCATGGATAAATTGCCACGTGCCTTATCTGGGTCTCTTTATGTCTAACTGTCTGAGGTCTCGCTCCACACACGGCCTCCGAAGGCCACTTCCTCCCAGACCAGGCGGTTAACCTGAGCAGCTGAGTGGGTGACATCGACAAAATGCAGGTGTCACCAAAGAGGAATCTGTGATATGACACAGAAGCCGTGTCAACTTGTCTTACTCCATATGACCCACAGTGTGAACAGAAATTGTCCTGTTTGGTGTTGTTCATCACTGTGTGGCGCAGTCTCCCACATAGCTCGGTCCAGGTGGTGGAATGGCAGAGTGGGAGAACAGACCATGTTTGTGTGAAGATGCAACAACTATCTCTCTCTTTTTCTTTCTCTCTCATTCCCTCCCTCCCTCCCTCCCTCCCTCCCTCCCTCCCTGTCCCTCCTCAAACAGACTGCTGTAGCTCTTCTTTGTACTCTATTTAAAGGTTGTAGGTTAGGAAACAACAAGATGCCTTCCCACCTGTACCCCTAAATGAGTCACGAGTCATTTATTTACTGTATGTACAGTATTTGCAGGAAAAATACATGCAACTGTATAGACACAGATGGATATTAGAGTTGTTCTTTCACGATCAACATATCTAGTTTTATCACTGTTTATATAAATAATTTAGCTGAAATTAAGTTTTATTACAAGGTTTTCTTAATTTTCTTAATAATTTTCTTACATTTGCTTAACATTAAAAACTATCAAATGCTGCAGGACAAATACAATGAGCAGCACCCTATCCTCTACAACAATTTGAACACAGCCATCCACACAGGCGTATTTAAGGGGTTCATGTTACTGCATGACAGTTGGCATGACTGTAAAAAAAAAGAAAAGAAAAAGGCATGTGCCAAGTGGAGCTGCCAATGCTCAGCATGGCTGGTTTTAATATTTTAATGTGTTTCATTACAACAGTATGGGTTAGATAGCCTTTCTGACGTCCAGACAATTGTCTGCAAATGAACAAGATTACATGACAAGCCCTGAATGACAGAGCTCCCCACTGCTGCCCACCCTAACCACTTATCTGATGGTAGCCTAGCAACAGATCCCTGACCTGGCTTTGACCTCCACCCGATAAGGTCAACACCTGAAGGCTCTCCCATTGGAGGGCTGGCTGAGAGAGAGGTGGAGCTTGGGGATGTAGGGAGACAAAGGACTCACAGAGCAAGGGCAGCCTCCTCTGCATAGAGTTCCCTGCTCCCTGCTGACAAAAAAATGTTCGGACAAAAGCGTGCCAGACCTCTTTACCAGGGTTCGTTATACCTGTGTGTGTGTGTGTGTGTGTGTGTGTGTGTGTGTGTGTGTGTGTGCGCGTGCGTGTTTGTGTGTGTGCGTCAAAGGCAAGCAAATCATAAAAGGCTGGTAAAAAAAAAAATGAAAGCACTTGCCAGTACACTGTCCCCCGCAGCAAATTCAGACAGCAGCGCCTTAATTCACACAGGGTCAAACATGTTTTTTCTTCCGCATCAATGAGGGAGGGAAAAGAGCAGTTGTAACAGTCCAAATTAAAAACTATTGTGGTGACAAACAGAAGAGACACATTATGAAGGAGGTGCTGAATGTGAAATTAATCGACCGGAGCAGCCCACACTGATAGACGTCCCCACTTCTCTATCATTTGTGTGCACACATACAAATCTCACTCGGTTTAACAGCAGTGATATGGAAGTTAATCCAAATTGTGGTAGTGGCAATATCCTATTAGACCATGGCAATAAAATCAAGCTGAGTCTGGTAACACATTACAGATATCAGAACATGTTCAGCACGCTCCATTACGATACGAAGTGACATTAATCAGCGGGGGTCCTCTTACACACACATAGAGGCATAAAACAAACATGCAAATCATACACACAGACGTGCACACGCCTAAAGTACAGCTCAAAACAACACCAGTTTGAGTGTTGAAGTGCTTTTTCTATCGATATTATTTGAAATGGTATAAAGAATGTATCTATCTTTTTGCTAGATAAAATCAGACATATTGTAAAGAAAAAAGATAGTCAAGCAGCCAAGGGCAGAAGGGTAGACATATGAATAGCTGTTCATAACACTTTTTGTAATTATTATATTATATATTATAATTATGTTTTGCTCCCTCAGCCTCTGGTATAAAAAAGTGATTTAGAGGCAGGTGGCAGACAGTGTTACTGTCATAGTGCTTTGTGACTTTCTGTGAAAAATGTATTGCAATTCAATATGCAAACTGCTTGAGAAGATAAAAGAGCACATTGTTGTAGGAACTATGTTCGCAAGGAGTGTGCCACTAATCAGCTCACTGATTCCTTTCAGAATTTAGTTAGATACTGTGCATATCTCTTTCTTTTTCATGTGCATATATCACTGAGGTGTTGGCACTGCGGGGGTTATCATTGAGCCTGTCAGGTTTGGCACTGCTAAAATAACTCGCCTTTTGCAAGACCTCTGCTCCAGTTCACCCAGGCCAACGAAGGCTCCTCCTCTGTGTGTAAGTGTGTGCTTTTGCTCTGTCTTCTTACTGCGGGGAAACAGTTGAAGG
Source organism: Cottoperca gobio (assembly GCF_900634415.1). NCBI lineage: Eukaryota > Metazoa > Chordata > Actinopteri > Perciformes > Bovichtidae > Cottoperca > Cottoperca gobio. Next base: position 4,687,774 of record NC_041355.1, on the reverse strand, counting down.
TCAAAGGGCAGGAAGTTGGCCACCTGCCTCTGTCACTTTAGTTAAAGTAGTAGATGCGAGAGAGGAAGTGGCGGCAGGAGAGGAAGACGTGAGAGAAAGTGTGTGTGTGTGTGTGTGTCAGTATGTGTCCATGCTGCTGTCTGACAGTTGAACATTTCAAGAAGTTCAGATGTGTTGTACTGCAGCTTAAACATCCTCATATAACTCAAAACTAGTATTGAAGTCACATCCTCTAAAATCTCCAGCACTTTCTGATGTTGTTTTTTGCTCACTTGGCCTATTCGGTTGACCTTTGTGAAACCTAATTTATCTGATCTGCAATCTTCATGTCTGATTAAAGGAAACGACTGCTTCAGGCTTTTGAGTTTCCTCGAACCACAGCTGAATAACCTGGTACAGGGATCTCTCTGCTGGTATTTGCTGGAGGCGACAACCCTCTTCGCTCTCTGCATAAATGTGCCAACCGAGGACGAGAGCATAAAAGGCCAGAGGGCAAAAAGGGTGTGAACCACCTGCTTCTGTCACACTGTCAGGATGAAGGCGGACGAGTGCAAATAGGGTGAAGTGTGTGTGTGTCTGTGTAGCGGTTGGGTTGGGGATATTGTGTAGGAGGGGGACAGGTGGCACGCCGGACAGCGCTGGCACAAGCCACCCCAGGATTTATCACTCAGCGACAGTCACGGCTGGGCAGGGGACAGATGTTTCTGTTTACCCCAGGGCAACATCTGACTGGCCGAGACTAACGTTAGCCCAACCAGCCTTGCCCGCCGCACAGGACAGGGCCTGAGAGGATAGAAGAGAGGAAGAAAAAGAGACAGTGAAAAGAGAAGAACCTGCAGGATGTTTAGTTTGCCCCCAAGGCACATAAGCAAGTTAGCTGATTTCTCTGCAGTCTGCTCCATCCTCCACTGAAGCACCTGAAACTCATTAAGCCCCCACTAACTGTTGTGCCACTATAGGGAACCATTTTAATAAGTAGTAATAATGCCGACTGACAATATGAGCCGTTTTCAAAGCAGAGATCCTGCGCCAGTTATCGGGGAGTTAAACAAAAACAATTCTAATTGACCTCAAGTATATTCTACATCTCCACTTAGTTCGAAAAGCAGACAAGAATGCACAGCACTTATTGTGGCGTTATTTAAGGGCGTTTTCAGTTAAAGGCATTGTACATTAGTGTGTGTGTGCATAGTGTTCCAGCTGGGAAATCTGAGCGCTGTCACTGGTAATATAGCTGGAGCACTCTTCCCCGGAGCAATGAGGAATGACCTTTAGGTTCAACCCTGAGTGAGGTCATGTCAGTGTTTCCATGGCTACTATCAGCAGACTGTCCTGTTGCCAGCATTACCTCAGCTGCCTGGCATTGTCAGGGTCAGAGAACAGGCTGTGACCTCCCCGCGGTGACCGAACTCAACTGGGGACAAAAACACCATAAAGACTAACTCCAGTCTAGTGTAACTTATTTTCTCTTAATTAAAATGTTCGGTGTAAATGATGATTTCCAAACTGATTTACGTCTGGATTAAGTCAGCCTGGTTAAAGCCTGGTACTGAAGTTTGCTATTGCAGGGAGTTTGCTGTTAATTACCGCTGATGTGGCGTAATAAGCACAGGGTGGACACACAGAGCAAGATTTCGCTCTGAATAAGTCATCCAGCAGGAGAATTTCGGCTTCCAGAGGATTGTTAATATAAAATTTGTGAGCACAAACATCACTCTCAGAAATCTAGAAACCCATAAAACAACAACATTTATCTGTGATTCCATCAGGACATTCAAACCAGAGATGCTGCATTACAATGATTTAGTGGAACCATAAAAATATTGTTTGCACTGCACTGCATTTCTTAGACATGGTAACTGATCTGAACTAGAAAATGTCTATGGATGCTCTTAAAGTCACCTTTTGCATCTTTTACAACTTATTTCTGGCTTATCTGTGCACTAGCATAAATTACAAGCATTATGTATGTTCTATAAACTCCTTAATTTATAATTCTTTGTCCAAGTTGAATGTTTCCAGTGGAACTATAGTTGAGTACTTTTTCCCTGAGGTACTTTTAGCAATCGTCTAGAGGTCCTGCCATATGCATATTTTGTTTCCGTCCACAAAAACACCATGTGCATGAAATGAAAAAGCAGCTCATCCATTCTTCGGTCAGAGCACCAGTCCATACACTATCCATCTGCAGGTGAAGGTTAGAAACACAGCTGTCTACACACAGAGACACACAAACACACTCACACAAGTCTATTAAAATTGTAATGTAAACCATTATAATATTCAGTATCACAACCCAACATTATCCTCTCCACAAATGACAAACCTAATGGGATGTCTTAATCATTTCATGCAGGAGATGCAATAATATATACCTCTTTTCTATTTGTGGAACATGTTTGTCCACTCTCCTCCTGATAGGCCCCATTTAATCATGTTGTTCTGTTTCCTAATTAGCAGAAATGCAAAGTGTCTTTGTCACCTGTGGACAGCCAAGAGGGCTAATTTGGGCTTTTCACTAATTGCCACGGTAACGAGCCTCCTGCGCCTCCGCTGGGGGTGGGTGGAAGGCATGGCAGGAGGAGGACTGGAGGATGGAAGGATGGAGGGATGAAGACACAGCTCTCCTCACACACGGCCGAGGTGTGAAAGAACGCGGCAGGCCAACAGAACGCAGCCTGGAGGAGTCCAACAGCAGGGAGTGGGGGACAGCCTGCGCTGTGAAAAAGCCCCAACACCCAGCTGAGAGGGAGGAGGATTCAGCTCTGGCCAGTTTTGGTCTCTCAACTTTGATGAGGAGATGACTACATTCTAATTGTTGGACATGTTTCTGACACTGACACCTGTTATTGTCCCCACCTGATTTGATACTGGTTCCCACACAATGTACCTTTCTTTCCCCAAACTGTTCTTTTAATAGACAAATTCTAGGTATAACTCAGCAGGCAGTTTTTAAATTAGCAGCCTGACATGTATGAATACTGTGTGTGAGTAAGAGGGGCAGGAGGATGTGATGACAGAAATAAACCAAATTAAAATAGGTTATAGGCTGTTTGATAATGATATGGTTTATTTTAATTAATCAATCAAGTTCAAGTTGTAGCTCTCAGTTTTGTTTGTGTTTTATGCAACTTTTATATAGTTTATGAATCATGGTGAAAAAGAAACCTTTCAAAAGAAAGAGTGGGTATAATAAGCAAAATGCTTGAAATGTCTTCCTCTTTGAGTATATAAATACCTTTGGTGTATTAATATTAACATACTAAAAAATCCAAAGTATTATTAGTATCACAATTACATAACAGCATACATTTAATGTAGAAGTTTGAAAAAATCAGTGTGTAAAATAAGTCCTCCAGTCAATATAAGCCTTCTAAAATTCATTTTCACCACTTCAATTGTACCATGCTGCAATTGGGACGCTTATCTTTAATTAAAATACAGATTTGGTTGTAGTGGTTCATTGTCTGTTTTGCTAAAGCAAGCTAAATGCATGTTTATCATGCCTGTGATTTATGTATTTCATAGCGTCTAAATTGACATTCATGTTTGCATCATTCGCATAAATTATTATCTTCACTCACCATTATATTATTTTTGAAGGAAATTAAATAGATTCCGTTAATGTATTCGACTCGATCAATATGGTCTCTCTGCTGATTTATACCCTCTTTGCTTTTTTTTTTTTTTTTCAAATACATTTTCTTTTCAGCAATACACCCTGAAAGCTTGGGGGCACCTTGTCCGTTCGCTGCTCTCGGGGGCGAGCTCCTCGAATGTGTGCGTGCGCGCAAGAGCGTGTGTTTGAGTGTGTGCGAGAGCGTGTGAATGTGTGTGAGTGAGTGAGTGAGTGAGTGTGAGTGTGTGTATGTGTGTGTGTGTGTGTGTGTGTGCCTGCGCGCGTGTGTGTGTCTGCTCTGCTGTTGCTGCCCTTTGATCCCTGCATTAGTGTTAGTTAGGGGCTCGGAGACACACTTGCACCGAGAGCAGCCATAGTCAAGACACGGCAACAACAACAGCGGCACCTCCTCCGCCTGTGTTCCCATTCCCCAACAATACACTTTAAACCGAGCAAAGCCAGGTGCACGACCAAGTCCCTGCCATCACTGGCGCCTCCAGTCTCAATGGGAAAAACCTTTTTTCTTCTTATCCCTAAACAAGGACGAGAATGTGATTAAAAACGGGGGAAAATGCCAAGGAGGAAGCAGGAGCAACCCAAGCGCCTGCCTTCACGTAAGTCCTTCACTCGATTTGTTGCATTTTAACGGCTCTCCGTGTGTTTTGCGCAGTAGTTTAGGGTTAAAGAGGTGAAACAGACAAAAGACTCGGCGTAGGTTATTTCTCCCTTTTTAGGTCCGAGCGAGGCAGCCATGTTGTTGGCGATGGGTAACGTTAAGCTAAGGCAGTGAGTGGATAAAATGATACGTGGCTTTATTAAAGAGTATAATCGATAAGAAGGTCCGGTTCCGCTAAAAGGTTGCGGTCAGTTGGCATATGTGTCGGTTATGTGTGTGTGTGTGTGTGTGTGAGGAATAACGGCCGAGCGTTTTTTCGGTAATGTGTTCGCCTCTGCTTGCTCGCTTTTCGGGTAGAAAGGGGAGGATCTGGGAGTCTGGCCGCAATAAAATGAAGGGTCAGTCGGATCAGACAAGCCAGAGTCTGGCTACCCGTACCCTAGTGTTCCTAGTTAGCAATAGCGCTATCTAGCAACGCTCGGTAAACTTCATTTCCTCGGTGTTAAACGTGTAACTTTCGCCTCATAGTTTTTTTTGCTGCTCCAAATCGCGGAACCGAATTTGTTCGCGCTTGTTTGTCGTCGACTTTTAAAAAGTGGTGGAGAGATTTTTTTTTTTTTTTCAACCCCCAAAAGCGAATGTATTTTTTTTTTTTTTCTACCCCTCCCCAGTCTTGTATGCAGGCTATGTCAGAGCCATGGTCGGTCACCTGAAGTTCAGGGTTTTTCCCCCCCCCCCCCTTCCCTTTGCAGCCATTCATTGCAGACAGACTACGATCAATAACGCGGTTAGAGAAGGGGAAACGACAGCTCCTGCTCGTCTGCGTTGCTTTATAATAACGCTGCAGCAGAAACACATTGTTATTTCCGTGTTGTTGATTTTTTTTTTTTTGGGTTGGAGGTTGGTTTTACTTTTGTACATTTGACCCTCCGTATCTTGGTTGTTCGTATTGTGCCTTTTATCAGTCCAGATAATGAAAAACCTGCGATAACACACTCCGGCCACTAGAGGATTGCTTAGATGGTGGTTGGGCAATGACAACGACTATTAAAGGAATTATCCGAGAGTGACATTTTCTGCTCAATTCCTGCGTAATAAAACTGCTCAATTAGTCATATTGGTATGCAAATGTGATGAATAATTGAGTGATTCATCTTTAAATCAACGACGTCTTGATGCATTTATCTTATGACACCATCTTCGTCATTTCTTAAATGTCAGACCATGCCAGCTGTTCATCATGGCCAGCCACCATATTAAAAAAAAAGGCTCTTTAAGTTGTCTCTTTTACTCTGCTTACTTGCATAGTTTTCTTTTTATCATTTCAAAGGGTTTGAGGAATGAATGAGCTCCTGCTTCACCTGTCAGTTTAGTATTTCTGACAGATTAAATCAAATGTACATTTACAGAGTAATCCCTGTAGCTTCACACACTATACACACATGCTGTTTTTTATTTCGTGGTAATATTACCTGATATACTGCTCAGGTGCTTGACTTAGGGTTGAACTTGGGAAATGGCAGAGGTTGGCTGGGAGGCATAGAGGTGGAGACTGGGTGACAGTAGTGAGTGAGTGTGTGTGTGTGTGTATGTATATGTGTGTGTGACTGAGTGACAGGGAGACATTTGGACGGCGATATGCTGCATAAGGAGTATGTAAGCTATATGAATGAACTGCACAGAACAGGGTCATGATATTTATATATCATATATTTATATATATATAACCCACTGCAGCCTTTTACTACCACTCTTCATACCAAAGCTTCTTTTAGGCAGCATGTCCACTGCATGTTTCCCTCATTGGTTAGCAAAATCTGTGTTTTATGAAGTGTATTTAGTATTCAGTGTACTCATAAAATACATGCAGAAGTGTGTTATTTCAGTGCCTAAAACAGGGTGGCCTTCTCCTGAATTTCCCTTTTTGTTAAAGGCATTCATACATGATTAGATGGATAATACAGTATGGAGTACAGTAAAGCCCAGTGAAGTCCCAATTAAGAAAAAAGTGTCTTTGTTACGTGGAGTGAGTCACTGTGTTTCAATGGGACTTCCTGGTTACAAAAACAGGGACACGAAACTCGATAGGTTTTGTGATATTATTCAGTATAGCTGAAAATAAATATATTTTATGTTGTTGTGTAGAAGACCTACACTCATTGTTTTAGCACATACTGTAGTTGCCCACTTAGGTTTACTGCATTTGATTAGTTTATTTTCACAATCCAACTGTAACATGGATTTCTTTCTTTCCTAAGCCCTGCTTAATAATGATAAGAATATTTAAGCACAGGCTTTGTTAGTTCTAGATACAAAAAAATGATAGGCTAAACCAAAAAAATCACTAACGTATAAGAAATGGTGAGATCTAACAATTAAATTGCATGAGGTTGTATTTACTGAAGCTGTATTTCACACAGCGGTCTCATTATACTGTCTGGATCAGTCGAACATGAAGTTCAATATTTTCCATCTTTTGGGCAAGAAAACCAAAGTTAGCCAATGTCAACCTTTCAATTAAGGTGCTTTTGTAATTGGTCTGAAACTAAAATATACCCCTCACCCACGCATCTGAAATCTGAAATGTGTAGGCGCTACACTGGAGCACTACTGTGCCTGTGTTCCTGGATTTAAATGAAAGCCTTTTTTCTTTTCTGATATAGGAGTTCTTTCCCTCCTCAGTCAACAAACTGTCAACGGAAAGTATGAATTTGTCAGAAGCTTTTTGCGCTTTGTTTTGGATCTTCCCACTCTAGAATGGAAGTGTCACCTCATGCCATTCTCTGTCAGTCTGTGTGTTTTCATTATTCAGCCAACAACACCCTGGTAGTGTGCCAGCCAACGAGCACAATATCGAGCTTCAAATCTCTTCATCTGTGGTGAAAAAGGGCAAGCTAATACACTGGCTTTAATGCTGGAGGTGCTTTATCTTAGCACAGACCCAGATATATGGCCTGTGTAGCCCAGTGTGCACTGTCCTATTGTCTGTGGCACAGCTTGTGAGAGGAGACTACTCCTTAAGTGTGTGTGTGTGCACGGCACGCACATGTGAAAGTGAACAGGCAACCCGTGTGTGTGTGTGTCTCTCTCTGTGTGTGTGTTTGTAGGTACATAAGCCGGCTATGGAGGTCACAGTACAGTATGGCGCCTTCACTCTGACAAGTAAACATGACCTTTAGTGCCACAATGAAAACTGCCATTCTTTATGACCTTGCAGTGTGTTATTGTTGGTGTAATTTTGCTGCCTTATTATTCACTCTTTAAAGTAGAGTTAGTGAAAATGCTTATACGGTTCAATGTTTTGTGATGGTGACTTTGTGATTTCAAAAATGACATTGAACTAGTTCGAATAGGTCAAAAATATTCAGTGTTGTTCGGCATAATATATTCCAAAATGTACATATTAAAGTCTGCTGTCGTTAGTCCCCTTAACATCTCTCCAGCAGTCTTTAAAAGTAAGTGGGTGAGTATGATAGAAATATAGACTGAGATGGAGTCCAAATCATAAAGAGCACAACCTTAAGTGTACTGGGAGGCACATTTGTATTCTGCCTACTTGTACACTGGTAATCTACATTTGAGATGGAGAGATAATTAACATTTCTACACTGATATCGGCTCCTCTTCGTCAGCCAATAGCTGACTGACTGGGTGGCTCTCTACCTTACTGTAATGGCTGGTCACTGGCTCCCTTCCACTTGCTATGATTATAATGACCTTGGTGGGGCTGGGGCTCAAAAAACATTGGATTAAGGGGAAAGGAAAATTAGAGGAGGTTTCCATTTCGCTCTTGGCATAAAATTTGTGAGGTATTTCTGCCAAGAATCCCGTACCTCACCACCACCGCTACGTCCCCCCAAGTTGATGGGGCTTGGGTGCTCTGGCGGTGTCGGGCGAGTGGAGCTCAAGCGAATAATGATACACAGGCTTTAATTTAGAAATGAATTAAAGGGCAGGGGAAAGGTGGTGGATGCCTCGCTCACCACACACACACTGTCACCGAGAGCAGAGAAACCTGCTTCTAGGGAGCATTCAGTGGCCAAACTGGACTCTGGCTTTTGCTTGATAGTAAATGAAAACACCAATGTGAATAAAAGGTTCAATGGGCCTGGCTAAGCCTTGGGGTGTGGGTATTATACACACGCGTTTGCTACCCTTATTTGCTACGTTCGACAATTGGCGAGGAACATAAATACCTGCTTGGTTTATCATCATGTCAGTGATACGTCTCAAGGGTAATACAACTTTAAATATAAATGTTTGTTAGGAATCAAAGATCTCTCTGGGTCTGTAGGTTATCCAAGAATAACATGAGATTCTTCATCTTGTATTGTTAGCTGTTAGCAGCCGGTGGACGGCACAGTGTTGCTCGCCTCACTAACGTTAACAGAGCTACGAGCTTTGTTTTTGGCGACGGTAAATTAGAATGTTATCATGGTGTGTTCAAATGTAATCTTGTAAAATGTAATTTTTTTTGGAGAGAAACTTGAATAAATACATTTGTTTAAAGGAGATGTTTTCACAGCAATATAAAAAGGATATTAGAAAGGGAATTATGACGTGTTAAACATCCTTACACTAGCTCTAAGCAGCTTATAATACATAAATAATATTACTAATGGCAAGATTTTCTTCAATCAAAGCAAATACTTAATTATTTAATATATTAAAGATGTTTCCTAATCATTTGAATTGTATGTTTTTATTGCAAAGAACCACTATAGATGACAATAAAGTAAGAATAAAATAAAATACTCTTTTTGCACCTAACAATTTATCAGAAATTGATAAGGAAATCTGTATCAATTAAAATCTTATTTATTCCTGTCCCTACATATTTCCCATATCTCCTCTAGAGATGTAATAGTCCGATACAACTTTCTAACATCTAATAACTCCAATAAGAATGGCCGATCATTTCCACAAGTCACAGCTTCAGTGAAATGTGATTCTTGTATATATCGGGACAATAAGTTTAAAGATTCACAACTGCTTTTTTTTGGTAGGGGTGGTAACACTATTTGTATTAATATAAAATAGTTCCCTACAGGACTTTAACCTCAGTACACCCTTTGAACTGAATAATGCAGACTGTCTCATCAGAAGAGCTTCCATGTGCTAGTTGTCGGCTGTTAGCTAAGCTATGTTAGTCCAGGTCCAACCCATCTATCTAACTTAGCTTAAACAGTATGGCAAAAGTAAATGAGAAGCCAGCCAGAGCTTGAAGACTGTCCCATTTTTATTATATCTCCTGTTTAGGAGCATTGTTTATTCCTTGTAAATTATAGCAACCCCTGGCAACAAGTAGCGGCTCAGACACAACCTGTGTGTCTATGTTGTTCAACTGTAGTTGGCGTAAAGATATTTGTGATTTGTAAAATGGACTTGACTTACACCTCTGAATTGTTTCTCTTATCTTGTCTTATAAAACACACCATTTCCTGATCACAACACATGTGAGGTCACTGGAAGGAGACCCGAGTGTTTAATAATTCAGCAACACAAATGTGTTTTTGGCAGAAGAGCTGGTAAAGTTTTTATATGTGCATGTAAGAGGCTAGATGTGTGTCCCAGAAGTCTAAAGTAGTTCCTCACTCATTTTCACGTTGTGGTCGATGGCTTTCCGGGCCTGCTTTGATTGTTTCTGATAAATTGATCAAGAATGATTGTGATTGGTGGTTCGCTGTGCATACAGAGCCTGCGTGTCACTCACTAGCAACCAACTCTTGTAGATTAATCATAGAAAATGAGAACTGTGCACAATTTTCCTTTTTTTTGTATCGAGCAGCAAAAGAAAGTTTGCTTACTTGACATTGCACGTCCTGCAATGTGACGCGTGCGCATATTGCGATGTCGATGCTGAAATGCTATATTGTGCAGCCCTATAGCGAACCCAACAGCTGCTCACATATGTAATGTGTGTGTGTATATATAGACACATATTTCACCATTTATAATATATGTATTTGATTGTTAAATGTTATTGTGTCCCATAATAATGTATATTTACAGTGGGAGTAGGTTTCACTTACCTGGGACCAGGTATTTCATCTGAATACCTTTTTTTTGAATACAAACTGAAATGGGTTTGTAGCACCGGTTATCAAAAAGAAGATTCTTGGTGTAGTTTACTGGTTCTTTTATCAACCTTTGCCTGATTTAAAACTTTATTTAGTTAATTGTTTGCTGTTGTTTGTGTTGGCATGCAGCTGCAAACACTAAACACTGATGCATAATCTATTTATACTCGGGTGTTCTCAGTGCAAGTACCAACAACTTCCATACGGTCCTGCATTTACCAGGGATGTTGGCAAACATAGTTGCTCTTCCTAGTTTGCAGTGTATTGCTTGTCTGTTTGCATCAGGAAAAAAAACAGACTTCTCAAATGTTGCATCCTGTCTCTTCATTTCTTTCCGAGCATCTTCAGTTACTTAACTTAATATCAATAACTTAAATTGAAATGCACTGTGGAAATGTGTTTGTTCTTCAAATGTTTGTTATCTAATTATTTCAAAGTGCCTTCTCTAAGCAGAAAATCTTCCTGCAGCACAAAACTCAGTAACAGTGTTCTTCCTAAAACCTCCAGTCCAGTACCTGCCTGCCTGGTCTCAATCAGAACCCCCTCTGTGTGGAATGGAAGTGCCTCAGCCTTGGTAACGATTTTTCCCGTGTTGACAAGTCACAACATGGAGATCTACAGCTCGGAGAGCAGCCCTTTGGCTACGTAGAGCCCTGCTTGCACTGAGTAATAGCAATCTCACAGGAGTAGCAGGCTTTCAGCTGGCAGCAGTTCATACGGAACAGCTCGCCGGTGCAGCTGGGAAAGACAGAGCAGAGTGGAGAGGGAGAGAGGAGCTGGTGGTGGAAGCAGTGGAGATGGAGGGAGGGAGGAAGTGGAGAGGAAGAGCTGTTAAGAGCTTTGGGCGGTTTCTCTGTTGTTGTACCACACAAGTGCATCCAGGCCCTGCAGGACAAGCCTTTAACAGGCATGAGGGATGGAGAGCATGAGAGGAGAGGAGGAGGAGGAGGCGGCGGCAGTGGAGGAGGTGGTGGTGGTCTGGGGAGCTGAAGCCGGCCAGTCGTGCCAGACGCCCGCTCTAAACAGGGATGTGATTTATTGTTGGACTCTGTCTCACGTTTCACTCCTAGAAAGACAAATTACATTGAACAGAGATAAAGAACTTCCTCAATCGTCTTAGTAGAAAGACCATCGCCTGTGGGCTGTGAAGATTTTTGTTTTGGAGCATGTGGTACATCTTTAACTAGTGTGTGAAATAGAGAATTTCTTGGCATACGGTGGCATCAGTTTCTCTGTTCTATGGATTCTGCTTTAGTTACTCCCTAAAAACCTAATGTTTTAACATATTGTACATTAACTGTCCATAAAGCTGCTTTTTGAAACATATTAATCCTGGATAGGTCATCGGAGTATGTATATTTTTGCCAGGGGGGCTTAAAATGGCTTTTGGCCCACATGTTGATCTTTGTCGCCCTCGCTGAATGCACTCTGCACAGCGCAGTGCTATGAGATGACCTCACTTCCTGTGTGGGTAGAGTAGGGCAGGAGGCCTCTTACACACACACACACGCATGCACACAGACTCTCTCTCTCAAGCACAGCCCGGCTCTAGTTAGCCTTCAGTGCACTAGCATGGCTAACCCCTCTCTCCTCTTGGCGTGGAAGGGTTTCCACATTGCACATTTAGGCAGTCAAGAGCAAGGCACAGGCTAATGTCTTTAACTAGCCGGGCTAACAGTTATGTGTCTGCAGCTTTTTTGGAAGTAGGACCAGTTTTTATAGGGAGATTAAAAGAAGTAGAGATGAGGAGGGGGGGGGGGGGCTGTGACAGACACAGGATAGTAGGACCATAAGGCAGTGACAGCTCTCTAGGGAAACAATATATCACCTCTAAAAGGAAGTAGAAGTGTTTGGCTCCGGGACAAAAATCCTGAGAAGTTAAAATCATTGATGTGATGTCATCTCGGAGAAAGCTATTGTCAGTGCTGTGTGGGGTTATTTATGATGCTGGAAATGCAGGTGAGCGTCTTGACCAATTCTGTGTTGTAGAGGAGGCTTCCCGATTTGCACAATGTGCTCATAGCATCTCTTAGTGCATTAAACAAACCATGTGGCTCAGGTCTCATCCTTTCATTGTTTACCAAGGGCATTTGGTCACTTGAGTTTGTCCTTGTGATGCTAATGAGATTAGCTAATCACTGGATATTTCATTCCGAGTGAGGAGCCCTGTAGCTTATGGTACCTGTAAGAACCATAACCATACGTAGAAACAAATGAAGCTGGACAAATTAGCAGAGTACGATAATGAATGAATGAATGAATGAATGAATGGTTGCGGGTAGCTCGGCTCATGATTGCCCGTATGTTCCCAGCACACCCCATGAGTGTTTTGAATGGGGGCCATGTTGGTTCAGATTGCCATGTCATTAATCCCTCGTACTCTACAGGGGAGTGGTCAGCGGCAGATGTATTTGCACTTCCTCCAGAAGGTTTTCTAGATTAGCACAAATCCTCCCAGAAAAAAAACGTTTAAAAACCTCATTTGGCACACACAGCCAGACTTTGTGCTCATAGCTGGCCAAAGACAGCCATCCCACCCTCTACATCCATTCTCTCTGACTCCCCCGATTTTACTTTATCCCCCCCACCTTGTGGTTCTCTGAGTTTAGCCCCATGTCGATTTAGACAGGGCAGTGTAATTGTTTGGAAACTCGGTTCCATCATTTGCATGTAGCAAGCAGCCACTTTTCCAGTTTCAGTGGTTTGACCTTGTTGTACCTGCCAGCCAGAAATGAGATCATCAGAAGAGTAGACGAGAAGCTGACATCTCTCCTCCACCTACCCATGGCTTTAAGTGATGGTTGTCATAGCAATCATTATGCCACAGCACAGACTCAGTGGGTGAAGGATGGCTTTGAATGCGGCAGCCTCAGGTCACAACCTGGTTATGACGGAACAGATAGACCTATGAGGGTTGGTTGCAGTACACAGTCTGCAGAAAAGTAAACCACTGCATACATTGCATGTCAAGTTCATATAGATCTCAGGTGGGGGTTAAAATTATCTTTTTATACCTTGAAGAAAGCAAGGCAGGTATTGGTGTAACTGAGAAGGGAAGAGCAGCATGGGGCGAACAATGCCTCTCATTCCCATCAGCTGCCCTGGCCAGCATTTAACATGGAGATTGGAAACGGAATAAGCTCTCCCCCATTCTCCCTGGACCTGCATGTAAATGAGGTTAGCGGTTAGCTTTTCCTGCTGTGCCACAGCAATTCTTCTCACTCTCTTGCTCCCTTTTTTTCCCTTTTTTTTAAATAATGGCCTGAAAGTGCTCCCCCTTTCCTGGGGTAGGGACCAGGACCAATCCTGATTAGTGTCCCTGTCCTAAGTGACAGGCTAAAATCCAAGCAGGCACTGCCTTGGGCGCCTCTGCCAAATAGCCGTCAAAGCAATACCACCATAAAAAAAAAAAAGCCATCTTTACCCCCTCCCCCTCAATTCTCAAGATTCCCTCCCTCTTTCGTCTTCCTCGCTCCTCTGCTCATTCTCCCTTGCCGTCCATTCTGAGTGTCTCTAATAGACACTGCCTCCATCGCTCTAGCACACTGTCCCCTTACATACATGCATGCACATATAGAATTACCTCACACTCTTCCCCCACCTCCCACCGGACCTTTCTTTGTATCCCTGGGTGGACTGGCTGCTATAGAGCCGAGTGTCCCTTTTGCCAGTAGGGTGATTTACAAACAATACATGGACGCTGTACACACTCCCACCTTCCACCCTCCCACTCTCTCTCTCACTTCTCTTCCACAGACACACAATCACCTCAGTGAGGAGCTTCAGTATGCCAGAAAAACTACGCAGCAGGGTGATGGCCTGTTCTTTTCGCACTTGTTCCAAAGAATGTACCCTGTCTACTTGAGAATGCTAGCGCGACATCCATGTCTTGGTTGAACAAGGTTACTTTGTCAACCGGAAGACAAATGTATGGGATCTGACTTGTATGTCAAAAGGCTTTATAATTAGTCGTTTTTTAAACCACGTGAAATGGTAATCTGAGCTGTTGGAGACAGTTTATCCTGACATAAAGCAAATATTTAAGGCAGTTGTATTAGTTGAACAGTTTCGGGCATATGCTAATTACTTAGAAATTGTGATTTTCTTTTTTCTCCTTCTATGGTTTTGTCTCCATAGTAGCTGTGATAAAGTTGTTGTCATCACGCTGTCTTCTGGATTTGTTACTCTGCCAGTCTGTAGGAAACAGTGTATACACGACACCGTGTAAAACAACCACCGCAGCACAGCAAATTTATCTGGTTATGTCGATCAATTGTAATGCTACCAAGTGTGTTTTTAGATAAGCAAACCAGCAGTTGGCATTAAAGAAGTTGTGTTGTTGTGCCCATTTATATGTCTGAGGCATAAATTCTTGCATCTTTCACACATGGATGTAAGAACACCAAGGCCTTTTCTACGATATGTGGTGTTTTAAAGTGTGCTGCATGTGTTTGCCTGTATTCAGTTTCACAAAGAAGGATGCCACCCACATATGCCTATTCCTATGAGAGGGAACGGCTTGAGTCTTGATGAATATGAACCGCCCTTCCTAACAGAATCAAGAGATTGGTCCGTGTTGTTGTGTAGTATTCTGGCAATGAGCCCCATTTATCAAGCAACCTATGAAAGCTTTTTTTAATTACATTTTTTCAACAATTATGTTTTAAAAAAACGTCACAGTTAATCTATATAGGAGAGCTTTGTCTTTCCTTTTTTTAAGTCACTTTTAAGAGATTGTATTTTGTGTGTGTGTGTGTGTGTGTCAGCAGCAGTAGTCAAAAAAATGTAAACACAAGAATTTTACTTTTCAGTAATCCCTTAATGAAAATGATGCTAATTTATTCTCAATTAGTTTGAGAGACCATGCCATCTCAACAGCATCCCTCTGAATAGCCTACTGCTTAAAAAAAATAAAAAAATGAAAGGATTGTGTTTTGGCTGCTTACAGACAGACTTGGCATCTGGCTTTTATCAACAATAAATGTGTTGCATTATGATTCATGATATCAAATTTTGGATCGACTACGATTGCACTATATTGAAATGAAACAGTGTACTGTGCCTTTAGCATACAAGTAATAGTAATTTAACAATGCCCTAAAAAAGAAAAGAAGAAGAGTAGACTAAAGCAGTAGAGATTAGAATAGACAAAACGGTAAAACGCAACATGAAGATATTTGAAGAAATTATTTTGAGCACAATGTCTTGTCAGCAGTTTTAAATGCTGGGATTAGATTTATTGCTGCGGAGTAATACCCCTCACCGACGCCATGCTGTTAACGACCCCAACTCACTCATCTGTTTCGGGGGTTTCTTCCGTTCATTCCTGGGATGGAAACCTTTTGCTGCCAACCTTTTTTTTGTAAATACACAGGCAGTTGTTGTTTTGTGAAATGATGGCAGGAAATGTTCCCTCATTTACCAAGAAAGATTATATTCAATAAGAGCGAGACTGACCATGTGACTCACAGGACTGAATACCTTTTTTATTTTTTAATGATTTTTTTTCTCATTTAAAAAAGTGCAATCCTTTTTTTGTAGTGTGTAGTACTCTGATCCATAAATAGACATTGTAGCTGTTATTGTGAGTGAAATTATCTTTTTCGTATTCATTCAACAGAGAACTGTATATAAAATAGTTTTCAAAGAGGATGAAAACCTTGTCGGACATGTGATCTTTTTTTTTTTTTTAATGGCTGCTAAGATTATTTACCAGAGCTTGTAAAAAGGCACGAGTCATCTTTAACAAAAACACTGCAAGTAGAGAATAAGTCATTCATAATAAAATGAAACCTTTTGGCACAGCGTTTGACAGTAAAACCATACAGTAAAATGCTGACCCAGGGCCACTTGGACAATCTGGTAATCTGGTAATGCTGGTTTTAGTATTTCTCACCGTTTTGAACCTTGCCTCTCTGCTATTTCACAGGCCAACTGTCTTTGATGTTGTGTTATGTACCCAGTCAGAACAAATGCCACCTCCAGAGTTAGTCAGGGATCCAGTAGCTTGGACAACTATTTATAATGACTCATGCCATGAACACATCATTGTGCTGTTGTGATATTTATCACGCAGATTGTGCGTTTGCTCTTTTAGATGTTAGTGGGTTAAATCTGGCTGATTTTTAAACGGAGGCTTTACTGACCACAAATGCACATGATATCCAAGACCGGCACTTGCAGCAAATTCACCCATGAATACAATAAGTGAGCCGCTATTTGTGTCTTTTTTTTCCTATCTTGATTTGATGAATGTCATCTTTCAAGGTCAGAAATCATAGCCATCACACAGGGGAGTACAATATCACAGTATAATGTAGGTGGCTCCTGTGGTAACCCAATGAGCAGGACTGTTTGATTGGTGGCAATATTCAATATTATTTTTGTATCGATGTGATGATTATCCAAAAACAAACATTCCTGTCTGGTTATTTTATGGATCAGAACTTGGTAATTGACCAATAGCTGCCATTGATAACAGTTGGCTATGTTGGAGGCCAATGGCTTTTATTTTGAAGGGGATGTTCTTCACGTCACCATACGCAGAAGTTGCCCAAGTCACCCATTGTGATTGGCAGTCAGCATTTGCATCTTATATTTGCAACTGAAATCGACTGCAGAATTAGATTAAGAAAGAATTCAGGCATGTTATTACAGACCACCCAAGGCAAAATAGAGGAGAGGCATATTGAAAGGATACCTTCACAGGGGCTGTATAACATTAACTTAATAAGCACACAGTTTTCTAAATAAAACGTGTAGTAAACTCAAAATATATTTTTATCAAATCTGTCCACAGAAGTCCAGAATACATCTGTTTAATATTTGGTTTTTGGCCCGTATGACAAATTATGCCAGGTGTCTATATACCTTGAGGCTTTTTTTGGCCCCACATTTACACACCACTGACTGTCCAGTACATTGTTGACTCTTATGGCCTTTTTATTTTTAAGATATATTTGTTTTCATTATTTGTTAAAGTTCTCCCAATTCATAAAGTTATTGGCGTGTTTGCTTGTGCCATTTGGCGAGTGCATGGAAAAAGTGACGTTAAACCCGACAACGTCATCAAAAGGTTGATGTTTTGTGGAAGTGGACAACTTGGGAAGTCCTTTTTATCTGGGATGGCACATGAATGCACCAATCTGGAGGCTTTTTCAGCAAAGTTCTGATTCTACAGTTGCATTTCATTGTAGACGTTTGCAGAAGACAAATACTAAATACACAAACATGATTTTGAAAGTCTCTGATAGTATGGCGCAGTGATCAGATCGTGACTACCCTTTGCCCCTTCAGTTGAAATGGGGATTGGTAGACAGAGATGGGATTTGACAGTCTCATGTGTATAGATGTTTCAAACGTTTTGAAGCTGTTTTTTGGGACTCTGACAGCGAACATTGGCCCATTTTCACTCACCAATTAGGGTCATTAGCTGGATACTGCAGTTTGCCTCAAGCCTGGGCTGTAGATTCATGCTAGAATGATATGCTTAATCATTTAGTGAGATGTTTTGTGTTCAACTACAGAGGGTGTTGTGAAGTGAGATATTAAAAAAAAGGCCATATTCTGTATATATCTATTTGTAGTTGATTGATGACTCATACAGGCATTGGTGTAATGATCTCACACCATATTTAAACATTTGCACCATGATGCTGTTGCATGTGAAAGGGAAATTGATTCTCTTCAGGAATGCGGGACGAAAAAATGTAAATAACCGTAACGGCAGGAGCCACATTAACGACACAGCCCGCTGCAATCGAACTAAATTCATATCCTGTGCTACTTGGCAGGCAGAAAAAATCTGGGTTTTAGTTTTGAAAAACAGGTTTGTTTTATCACAACTTTTCTTCAGATGTCACAGCGTTAGAGACACACAATAAATAATATTGTCGTTATACAACTGTTACCATGACGCAGTAATACAAACGCATGGTCTGTCCAAAGCAGTTGCTGAATTCTTTCAGGGAGGAAAATAAAGTCACAATCAGATTTAGTTTATCTCTTTTTAATCAAACATCTTCGTAATATGTCAGTTTATGCTGCAAAGATGCAATAAACATACCACATCTCTCCCTCCAGCAGTTTAGGTCTATAGCTTTGATGACACATCTGAGGTTATGAGCAAGATTTTTTTTTATTTTAGTTTTTTTATTTTACATGAGATGCTATAAATGGAAGGGAAAAATAAACCAGGGGGTAAAGTGCACTTCATCTGCAATGAGGAATTTCAGAGGTCTGGGGCTCTGTCGTCTCATTCTCTTCCAAGAACACTTCTCCTTCCTGTTTCACCTCTGGCATGCCGCCCAAAGTGCCCACAAACCACGGAGGCCAAGGCTGAAAATACACAGATGGTAATTTGCACTACATTTCAATACGACTCAACCGCCATTATATATAGCCCTGCTGCCTGAACCCTGATCCTCAGCGAGAGTATCGCCTCACCTCAGATTCCAAATAAAAGATGAGCTTTTTACGTCTTTGTCACAGACTACTAGTTGTACGGGATGAGGAGAGAAATATTTCTCATAATATTTAAATGTCTAACATGAACCTCGATTAATACACAGGAGGATTTATTTTCCTGGATCAAGACTTCATGTCAAGATAATTAATTGCTAAAAGGAATGTTTAATGGTTTAGTTTATTCTTGCATGGAAGAAAAATTGGTGTCAGTTTTTCAACTAACTGAAATTAAAGGCCTTGACAGCTACTATATAATTAACTACACGGTATACTGTTTGCATGTATATAGAAGTGCGGCTTTTCAGAGTTTTAATTCAATTTAGGTTAATAATGTAAAAGGAGTGGTTTTACTTCCCAACACAAGGCAAGCGTGTCACACCATCACCGAGTTCATCAAAAGCAAACCAGTTACCTGCTTCGTTGTATCACATGGACCTATAGGGATCACTTGTTGGTTGTCATGTTTCATCAACTTCCTAATGGAAATAACATGATGGATAAACGTTGGATGTAGCTCCTGCAAAAGACAGCATTTAACAGATTGATGGCGTATAATTTCATTTGATGGCGGGGGGGAGGGGGGTTATGTGTGTGTATGTCTGGTAGCTCCCACACACCCAGCTGGATTTATTTCGAGCATCTGCGTTTAAAAAAAAATCTTTAATATTTGTGTTCCTGGTTATGGAGACTGGAGAAAGACTGAAAGGGATGAAGGGAGCGATATACAAGGGAAGGAAGAAAAAAAGAAACACGCAAGTGTGAAAGAGATCAAG
This sequence comes from Cottoperca gobio, assembly GCF_900634415.1. Lineage (NCBI taxonomy): Eukaryota > Metazoa > Chordata > Actinopteri > Perciformes > Bovichtidae > Cottoperca > Cottoperca gobio. Next base: position 4,668,220 of record NC_041355.1, on the reverse strand, counting down.
CAAGTGAGAGATTATGGAAAAGGAAAGAGAAGCGATCCTGACCCAGTGTGTCCCAATTAATGGAATTACCTTCCTCCTCGGGAGGACTGTTAGTCATTTGCAGAGACGCGAGCCCGCCAGTAGAGCGTCTCTCCCACCATATTGTCCAGCAGGCGCTAATAAGGCAGCATTGACCGTCGGGCGTGCTCATTAGCATGGCCCGCGGCCGTGGCAATCCCCGCCAGGTCCCAGCCGGACACTTAATTACCGCTGTGGCTCCTTCTTCACTACATCCATACTCTGTGCCTCCTTCCGATGCCCTCACCCCCTGTTCTACCTCTTTAACCCAGCCCCAAAGACGCACGCATGCACACACATTACCCTCTCCCAGTCATAGCAGGGAAAATGTAAGACTATTCATTTTGCCGATGTACATGTCTTGGTATGTTGTGGCAGTCTTTTATGCTATTTCACTTTTTATGGCTTTGTGGTCAGCAATCTGGGCGATTTTGAGTGATTCCCTGACCTGCACTTCTTCTCTCTAGCTTGTGCTCCCTCTCTCTTTGACTCTCTTACTCTCATTGCTATATTAGCTCGTGGGCATGACTCTCATTTTGACATCGGCGCAGTATTGATGCACCCCTGTCCAGGCTTAATCGGCTAATGGCCTCCTCTTCTTTCCTGCCCAGCCCTCCCTTCGCCATCCCTTCGCCATCCCTCTATCTGTCCCTTCCTTCCTTCGCCTTCCCGTCTCCTCTCCCCCTACCCTGTTCAGGCCTGGGGTCAGTGAGGCCAATTTTCATGCCTGGCTAAGTCACAGAATAGCTTTGTGTGTGTGTGTGTGAGAGAGAGAGAGGAGAGAGAGAGAGAGAGAGAGAGAGAGAAGAGGGAATATGTTAGTCAGCAGCCTCACACAAGTCATGTGGTGGGTGACCTCCTGACCTACCTTTACTCCAGTCCCTTGCTCTTCTCTCTCTCTTCCCTAACTCTCCCCTTAACCAGCGATCATTCTGTTTGACGAGGAGAACTGTCTGGCTCTCTTACTAAACTCTAATGTATGTGCGTGCACACACGCATACATGAACCCCTCTCTGACCTAGAAAAGCCACGGCCAAAATAATCCTGCCAAGTTCACGATTGGAGAATGTTTACAGCGCTGCGTGGTGAAACATTGAACACGTACACTACCTGTAATGTCCAACTGTTTTTAGCTGTAGTTACTGGCTGTGAGCTCCTTTTTTTTCCTCCTTTTTTTGTGACCGGTTAACACAACACAAAGGTTTCCAAACACTGTAAGTTACAGAGGTGCTACATCAAAAATGTTTTAGCTGCTCAGTCTACATCTCTGCTAAAGCTCAAGCAGTTTATTTAGCCAATCTCGAAGCCTCACAGCCTTCTCTTTACATGGCCTCAGCGTGCACTTTGACTTGTTATGGCTCTGTCTTTGTCTATAATGTGGTGGCGCTATACATCTCTGTGGCCCAGAGAAAAAATCCCCCGCTGCTGCACCACTGAATCACCCGTGTGTGAGTGATAACAGATCCAGACTGCTGAGCACCCCGCAGCTGTTTGTCTCAACATGCAAGTCATCCCCGCCATTACACCACTAAATGGTTCCCTTTCAGTGGCAGACGCTTGCCGCCTCGGCCCGTATCTCCACGTTTCCATCACTTGGGGTGGTTGCAGTTACTGTCGCAGAGCCAGCCACCGTATTTGGAGGCAAAGCAGTTGAATGTGTGTCAGAAATGCAGTGGGGGGAAGACTTGAACATTAAATCACATTCTCCGCTGTGGGTTTGTAGTCTAAACGAATGTATGCATATGTAAGCACCCGTGCGTGTGGCGTGCATACAGCAGCAGTTGTGAGAACAGAGCTCGGACCAAGCCCCCTTAGAGCTTGGGCCAGAGACCGTGACCTTGGAAAATGTCATTCCGCCTACAAGGGGTGGCTCGCCTGTGACACACAAAGCCATGGTAGTGAAGTGCATTAGTGCACTGTAGCACTCTGACAGAAGCCTAGTGGTATAGTGTTGCGTTCAGCTGTACCTACGGTTTAAGAGTGAAACTAGGAAGCAAGAGAGTTCAGCCTCAAAGCTGAGACCTTGGGTCTGCAATCTAGTGATTTCCCTCTAACCACATTACAGCCATTAGAGGCTCTTGCTGCTTTTCGCATGTCACATGGAAATAGGTCAAGCCCTGCCCTGCATGACTCACTGGCTCTTTCTCCCTCTTCCTCTCTTTCATTCCTGTTAACCCTACTCAGGTGACAAAATGGCTTCAGGGAGCATGGGAAAATTGGGCTCACAATTGGCACATTATGACGTATTTATTCACCTTTTTAAACAGTCTTAAGAAATTGGAAAGGTCATGCTTCTATGCTCATCAGTCTCTTACATCTCGCATTGTTTGTGTAGGTGAAGTCTATTAGACATGGGTTCATAGACGGGTTGGAGACCCCTAAGGCCATTAACATAATCCGTTGCCTTGGTTTTTAGGCATCTGACATTTCCTGTCATCCTCTGGTTATGTGTTATTAAAAAAAAAAGTAAGGTGTGTGTGTGTGTGACAGACAAGAGAAGATGTTTGGATGTGCGTCAGCCCTGTTTGATATCTGTTGCAGAAGGAGAGTAGCGGTCATAGTGGGTTTTGATTGTGGTCACCTTTGTGGACCGTGCCGAGCCACGCTGGCCAGATGTCAGCCAACTCTAATGATCCCAACAGGTCGCTGGGCTGGGTTGCCCGGCAACCGTTTTGCCTTTGCCTGTAAACAGAGCGCAGACACACCGGGCCTCCGTCAGGGTCGCGAGGATGTGTGTGTGTGTGTGTGTGTGTGTGTGTGTGTGTGTGTGTGTGTGTGTGTGTGTGTGTGTGTGTGTGTGTGTGTGTGTGTGTGTGTGTGTGTGTGTGTGTGTGTGTGTGTGTGTGTGTGTGTGTGTGTGTGCACTGTATGTATGTTGCTGTGTGAGACAAGTCATTCTGTCACACTTTCTTGCCACTGTATTAGTGGCTGTACTGTACGCTCACTCCGTCTCTTTTCATCAAATGTTTTGTGAGGTTGTGTACAGGAACTCAAAGAGGAGGAAGATGGGGGGGGGGGGGGGGGGGGGGGGGGGGAGTCAGTTTTCACATTTTGTGTTGCCCAGGCTTGGTGCTTTTGACATATTCTTATGGAGGTTTGTTAATATGTATCAGGAATATTCACTTTTCTTTGTTCGCCCTTGTCTGGCAAGCTGTAATGTTTTGCTTATGAATATTGATACATGAAGTGTATATTAATGACCCTTGGTGACCTTAACCCTATCCTTATTGGCTCCCCGGTGGTATCTGCAGGCTCATGAATATTAATCTAGTTCTGTAACCTCCATTACCCTAATCTTTGCTGTCTAGCCTCCCAGAAGGACCCGTTGTCATGGTAACCCCTTTACTAGACTCTTCCAGACCAAGGGTGGGAAAAATATGGTTTAAAAAGGACAGAAAAATCTAAATTACTCAAACATCTTCTATGCGCCTGGTGGAAAGCTGCCATTGTATAAGAAAGAGGTTGAATTTGTGTCATGTTATCGGTCTCCTTGCTGAGCAATGAAGTGTATTTTATGCGGCTTCAAATGGATTTGGGTTTGGGCAGGTAATTGTCTTAGTGAATGTTGAAAATCGAGGTCTTAATTAGGCTTCCACATAGTACAGATCACTAATTTCTCTCCAAGCAAAGATGGGAAATAATAACAGTTAATAGGAAATGGTAATATTCCAATGTTAAAAGCTGTCCAGCCAGAAGCTATGACTCGGCCCGCTACTTAACTCTTAGTAATAAGTGTTTGATGGTCACAATTCATACTCGGGTTACTCCAGTGTTTGCTTATGCTCCGTCTAACTGTTCACTAGAGCAAAATGGTGATATCTTTGTCCCAATACTTGCACTCAGCCTTTTGTTTATGTTCCCTTGTGGTAAATTGTATCTTTCTCTCTCCTCTTCCAGATGTGGACAGCAACGAAGAAGGAGGGCCTGACGACGGTCCTGTGGAGGAGGAAGGCTGGTTTGGGAATGCTTCTGACACGCGCTCAGAGTCGTCGTCCTATGGAGACACCCAGGATGAGCTCCTCATGGCCAGGGGCTCCTCTCCTGATGAACGGCCTGGAGTCAGCACTGGGTCCGGGGACCACGATACCTGTGGAGGTGAGAGCTCATTGGGTTGCCCCACACCCGTCCATCGTGCCTCTTTGGAACTTCTCGGACTGGATGGAGGTGCATTCTCGGCCCAGGACACACTCTCCTCTGTGGTATCATCACTGTATGGTGAGGCAGCATCTCGTGCCCTGGGAAAACCCCTCAGCAGCAACCTACGTCGCCTCCTAGAGGCTGGGTCGCTGAAACTTGACACTGGGGAGCTCCTGGGTCGGTCATCCAGGGGAGGTGCAGGGGGAGAGTCTCCTCCAATAGGTCTAGCCCCACCTTTGACTCTCTCCCCATCTTCCCACCATGCCCAGCAGCTAAGTGCTCTTGCCCGAAAACTGGCCAATAACAACAGCGGCTCAGCCTCACCAGCCTCCTTGGCACCCTCAGTCACCAACATTAAGCAAGAGCCCCTTGATCCCTTTAACTCTGTCAACCCTAGCAACGGCGGTGGCTTTGTATGGGCAGGTGTTGCAGATAAGTGGCCACCGGCCAGCTGCTCCACGCCCTGCGGCTCCAGCCTATCCCCGGACTCTGCAATCCAGAAGTTAAAAGCAGCAGCGAATGCCGTACTTCAAGACAAGAATGCCGTGGCCGCCTCCTCAACGACTTCTTCCTCCTCCACTTCTGCCTCATCTGCAGTGCCCGCCCTCGGAGGGGGTGGTCGAGGTGATGATGTGGTGCGCTTTGATGCCTTCAACTCTCCGTTCAGCCCACAGTCAGCTAGCTCCACCCTCGCTGCACTTTCCAAGAAAGTCAGTGAGCGGAGCCAGGCCTCGTCAACGACCAGTTCTGCTTCTGACCACCAATCCTCCGCCAGTTCCTTTCTCTCGCTTGTGTCAATGACCTCCTCTGCTGCATTGCTCAAAGAGGTGGCAGCCAGGGCAGCAGGAAACCTGCTGGCAGAGATGAAGGATGGTTCCTCCCTGGCGACTGCAGGGGTCCTCCAAGAGGATGTGAAGCCCCTGCTGGACAAGAACCACAATACTCCCACGCCCTCTACACCCACCCAGAGCCTGGACTTGCTGTTGCCCTCTACTCCCAAGAACAGAGGCAAACCCAACAGCCAAGCAGGTAATCTCAAGTAATAATATATGCATAGCAATTATTATATGCATAGTAATGGTAATACTACAGTGCACAAATAACCGATAACAGGATAAGGTTACGTACATTTTACTATATTTATCCAGTGAAAAGATGTGAGACACGGTTACAAAACACTGAAACACACTCTAATTTGTTGCCTCGCGTTAACATAGAATCAGGCTACTTAAGCTTTATTGAGCTTGAGTAGCTACAATGATATAAAATTACCTTATGTGCAGATGAGAGAGACTATGAAAGTTCAAGATCACTTCACTTGAAACATGCTGCTCATCATGAAAAGTTTTCATCTTCTTACCTGAAGTTCAAAAGAGTATCATTATACTTCTGTGCAGCAGGTTTACCCGTCACCAAAATCCTCTCAGAAAAAAAGCACAATCCTGAACTGCCATGACATGTTTTTTTTCTAGTTTTGTAATGGTTTTGTTCTCACCTCACTGGCGCTGAAGTAGCGAGCAGTGTAGCCTCAGCTTAGCTGTCAGTCGAGCAGAGAGCATAGCCGAAAGAAAACAGCCCTGGCTGGCCTTCTAGTCTGGGAAATGGTCTGTGGGCTCAACGGGGGGTTCCGACTGAGACCTCACTGCCTTCTCAGACCAGCTCGTTTGTGCTCGGATGTGTGCGCTGCCAAAAGGGGGCCGTCAGTGTGTGTGCTCTGCACAGTGGGGAGCCCTGGAGTCCATATCCATCTCGGCAGCCTCCTCCTGGCTTCAACCCCCACTAACCAGAGCCCTCTGCACTGATCAGCACAGCAGACTTAAGGCCAAACACATCATACTTTCCACTGACTGGATACAGATGCGCACACACACACACACACACACACACACACACACACACACACACACACACACACACACACACACACACACACACACACACACACACACACACACACACACACACTTATGCTCTCTCTGTTACTCACAAATGGCCATGCAGTATGTTCTGTAAGTGTGTACTCAGATGTAGACATATAACCAGACAGGGGTGCACACACAGATCTCCCTCTTGCACAGGGAGATAGAACGCTTCAAAGTGCAGGCTCTTGCTAAGTAGCCTTTAGGGAGAACAGAATGTTTTCAGGGAGATGGATGGGCACTTTTGACGGATTGTGTCGCAACCTCACCAAATCTAAAATGGCTGGATCAAATTGACTTCAGACAGATGAGGCAGTCGATGTAATATTCTGTGATCTGCATGCTAAAAAGGGGGTCTGCTCTAACCCGCGAGCCGTCAAGGTCGAGCAGCGCTGTAAAAACGCAGGTAGTTGTTTGGTCGGCAGACTGAGAAATGTGACCTTGATTATTGACTGTCATGTCTTGTTTTATTGTCGTCCCTTGCCAGTTCTACTATAAAACTCTCGCACGGGCATGCTCTTCACTTTTAATATATAAGGAGAGCTTTCTCCCTTTTTCTAAAACACGGTTGTGATTAAATAGGAAACAGACGTGTCGAGTACAAAGACGAAGGTACTAAACTCACGCACATGTCCTCACTACTGTTTTATTTCCGCTTCACTCGGCTCAACTCGGGGGGGGGGGGGGAAGCAGAAGTCATTTTTTTTGCATTGTGATCTCTGCTGTGCGTGGAGAGGTTGGGCCGCAGATGGCGGTTTATTGTTGCAAATAGGCAGTCTCGAGGTTTTACACCTCAGGTCAATGAATGGCTGAGCACAGTAATTTCACCAAACACTGATTACCAGATGTTTTTCAAGGAACGGCACTGGAATACTTATGAAGCCATCCTGACAGAACCTTGTAGAATTTGTAATGCAATCATGCCTCTTTCTAATAAGACCAATTAAACGGTAATGGATGCCGGATATGAAGCCAACAACAATAATCGAGATACTAAAACATGCTTGGCTTTTTACTTCCATTGTTCCATTGCTTCCAGCTGGCATTTCCCTTGATAGTTTTCACCATTAGGTGTGGGGTAGTTGTCTATTCCAGTGAATACTGTCGTCTGCATTATGAAAGGCATGTTTTTCTTTATAGTAACAAAAGGACATTTCAGCAACATCGTACATATTTCCATGCACTAAAATACTAATGACTCTCCTTCTAACGATGTTCTTTGGTGCCCTCAAGGCTCTCCTGAGGAAGGTGGCAAACCATTCCAGTGTCCTGTGTGTGGACTGGTCATCAAACGCAAGAGCTACTGGAAGAGACACATGGTCATCCACACAGGCTTAAAAAGCCACCAGTGTCCCTTGTGTCCCTTCCGCTGTGCTCGCAAAGACAATCTTAAGTCCCACATGAAGGTGAGGTGATATGGATTTTCGTCATCTTGTGACCCTGCAACCCTTGTCACCCCCACACGCATCATCTTTAATTAGTGGCTAATATGGCTCTTGGAATATAATTGTTAACATTAGAGGATATGCATGCTTTAGTCAGATGTGTAATATGTCCTCTACATGGCATAATTAAACACGACCGCATATGTGTTGTAGGTAAATTTGAAATTAAGCAACGAGTCCTTTCCTCTTGATGCTCGGTAGCTCCAGAGGGAAGAAATGATTTGACTCCTATACCTGTCCTCCTTTTTCAGGTACATCAGCATCAGGACAGGGGTGAGACATTTCAGTGCGAACTTTGCCCTTTCACCTCCTCCCGTCACTTCAGCCTGAAGCTTCACATGCGCTGCCACCAGCACTTCCCCCGCACAGACGTCAAGGTGAAAGAGGAGCTCACCACCGACACGGAGGGCGAGGGCTCCCTGATGGGTGACAGCGGCTCCGCAGACCTGAGAGGGACGGAGATGTCCCCGCTGCACTCGGACACCATGCAGCAGATGTCCCCTCCGATCGAGGCTTCCTCCAATCACGTCCACATCAAGGAGGAGCCGCAGGAGAGAGATCTGTCTGTGCTCTCCCCCTTTAGCATGTGCAGGGACCGTCCCAGCAGCAGTGCCAACTCCCTGGACCTACCTGGGCTTGGGGTAGGAATCGGGGTCAGATCCAGTCCTATTGGTCCAACCACAGCCTCCCTCTTCAGTCCTGACATCACTACCAAGACGGCCACTGACCTGCTTATGAAGCTTTCAGGTTAATTTTTAATTTTTTTATAAAATGAAAATTGCAGTTCACTCTAGGGCTGCAACTAATGCCTATTTTCATTATTAATTCTAGAAGTTCAGCAAATGGCAAACAAAATACCCATCACAAGTTTGCAGTGTCCTTGATTTTGTTCCACCAACAGTTAAAAAGTCAAAGTCGTTTCGTTTGGTATCATATCACCAAGAAAATATTCACTTTTTGAGCTGACTTCACAGGCTGCCTGGATGACCTGTGAGAGCCTATAGAAATGAAAAGCGTAACGCTAGTCTCTGGCAGATCATGTTGTGAAGGGATCGGAGGAGGAGATTTGAGTTTTCTTTTATTGCCTATAAAAAGGAGGTTAGGGTTAATTATAAATCTGCATCGTCCAACACGAATAGAATCGGTTCATCTCTAGTCAAAAGTTACTTCTGACAGATCGCATCAAGTAATGTGGTTTTGAGAAGCACATGGAATAGCAGCGTGCATAGACACACTCCTAGCTTGACTCCTGTAATCCATAATTGTTTTGTTTATTGTACCATTTTCTCGACTTGACTTTATAACTCCAGTCATTGTAGTTGCACTTTTATAAAAAGTATTTTCATTTCTTCCAGACTTGAATGTGAACGACATCTGTTCTGATCTCCAGCGAGATGTTGTCTCTCCTTTGCCTTAAGTTTTGTTTTGATTCTTCACTGTCACCAGAAATAACATTCGTAAGAAGTGTAAACAGTTTTATGTTTATCGTTTCAGGTCAAGGCCGCAGTTTTTCTCTGTGAGCTGTTTTTTAAATGGATTTAAAAAAAATAATGGGAGCCTAAAATGTGTGAGAATTAGTTCAAACCTTGAGTGAATCGACAGTTTTAGCTTTTGACAGTAGCATGTACGTTAATGAGTTCCGACGTTTTATGGGCACTAACATGGGAATCAAATCTTAAAGTCCTGCTGGAATCATCATCTTTTTATACAGTGAATTAAATATAGTTTACACAATATGTGCCAAAGCTGCGTGGGTCTGAGGTTCAGACACGTATGTTTGAGCTGTTTTATTTCAGACTTCCAACTATCACTGTGCATATTGTGGATATCAGGGATGCCTTCACTTGTACACGGGGTTATTCACAACCTTTTGTTTCTGCGTCTCCCATGAGTATGGCACAAAAGTAGGCCATGGACTTGACGCCTTTTCACATGTACCACATGCCTTTTTAAACTAGTTAGGGCAGCACCCAAAGAATTCAAAACTTGTCCATTTATGATACTGATTTGAGGAAGACAAAACACTGCATATTTGACAAATAAGATTTTGGTTATATTTATTGTGCCTACAAGTAGCCTTTTACAATAACAAGATATATAATAGATGAGTTTAGTAATCAGCTGTTAAACAGACTCATGTATGTTGCCTTTTTTATTTAGTAAAAGTTTGATCATGTGCACTCGACACTCTGATGTCAATTGTATATAGTAACTAGTGGCACCTATATAACAAAAAGTGTTTCTGATCCTTAGCTCAACATTGTCTTGCCAGTACACATACTATATATATATATATATATATATATGCTGTATATTGCTATTGAAATCTATGGTACAAAGGCTTGAAATACTTCAATAATACAACAAGAACAACCTGCCAATTGGATGCAACTCTGGGATAAACACAGGAAAGATGTGCCCCGTGAGATCTGATTTTGCAAATCTATATTCAAAAGATGACTCATTTCAATGATGGCGGCTCCATCCATGTACAGATGGTAGATGCAGTAAAGCCCAGCACATCTAACTGATTTTGTTTGAACACTCATGTGTCATGCAGCTTCTTGTGTACAATGAAGGCGTGTTTGAAAAAAGCAAAAGAGACATTCTTCGCATTGTAACAGTATTCCAAGCATACCACGAAGGACTTAGTAGACCGTTCTGTTATTGAGCTTTTTTTACTTTAAAAAAATTAAATAAGGCGTCAGTGCCTGCTTAGCTAAATGGCCAATGGGGATATTCTTTCCACAAAAAAATCAACTGAAGTACCACTGAGCAGCACTAAAGTCCTTCCCTAAATCAAAGCATTTACAGTATGTTCATATCTAATCTTGTAAAGAAATGAACTACATATTATCTGCTTAAAAATGTCATTACAATACCCACATGATATTACATTCTTCCACCATTTAAAAACAAAACAAATTATTCGTCCAAGGTTGCATACTGTAGGATATACTGTATATATTTTTGCTCCTTTTGCAAAGTTAAAATGACACTTGATGGCTGCCCAGTAGTGCATCCTCAGTCCTCTGCTGCTGGCCACTGATTAGCTCCACTGAAGCAGTTGGGGATTAAATGATTTGCTCAAGGACACCTCGACAAAAGTTGTTGAGGGATTAACTTTTCTCACCCACATCTTATCAGTCGTCAGTGGAGTTGAAGATCTGTAACCTCTAGGCATCTTTCTCCTGTTAACAATTCTCATTGCCTGTGTGTCGGTGTTATTATGACAAAATGGTGACACATTTTATTCTAATGGTGTTTTATGAGATCAACTTGACAAGTGGAAGGAGTTCCTTGCAGTTGATGCTGAGCACCTAGTTGTCTGCATCTCACACAATATGACTAGTAATAGTGGTAGCAGTATTATATCTCATCTCTTGAAACTATTTAAGAATGAAAAGTTAACAATTGAATCAAGTATTTTCTGCCACTAGTAAAGTTTCAATGTGCTTTACAACATAATAGTATAGCATTATTTTTTTACAAACTTGACAAACGTGCTGCTCTGAGGTATACCGGGTCCAGTCCGTGTTTAGATGCATTTCACCATGTTGCAGATTATCAAAGGATGAGCTTGGAGACGATCGCAAGATTGATGGAAAAAGGTTGACCGAGGTTCAGCGTCGGGGTCGAGGCTATGGCTGCCACTCTTCCACTTAATGCTGTGTAATTAGATTGAGATCTTGAGCGAGGATGGGAGGAAAAAAACCCTGGGAACATTAGATTAATTAAAAATTTATGCATAATTCATAATTAAAAAGGAATTCATAATTTGAAATGATTAGCGCCCTCAGCGCCATACTGTGACCCCGCCAGGATGCGCAGGGACTGGGCTGGCTTAGTTAACTCCCCCTCGATCTCGCACGCCCGGGCTCCACATGGATGCCCCCTGGGTGCCAGTTGCACTTCACTCCCAGACTGCACAATCAAGCCCAGGCAACTCCCAGAGGAGCCAAGATGGCTCCTCGCAATGTCAGTCCAGTGTCAAGTGGCGGACATCTTAGTCAGGGCATCATTCAAGGAGAATGAGGAAGGATATAAAAAGACAGGACGAGAGGATGTTGAACTTGAATGCATGATGATGGGTTTTAATGAATACCGCTTCTTTGATCACAAAGTTCTCCCTTTGTTGGGGGGTGGAGTTAAAGATACAGGGTTATGAAACTGAGGAGAACTGGGCTCAGATCTTTGTGAGTCTTACCCATTCCACGGATCAGCCAGGGAGGGAGAGGTGAGGAAGTTCCTCCTGGGACCTATGGACTCCATTTCTTTTGACCTCCCTGCCAACCCAGATTGAATGTGTACACGAGCAGCTCATCCCTCCTGCTTTTACACTGCTGTCTCAGTGCCTCAATCCCACAAGGCCTGGGAGAGGGAAAGGGAGGGTGGACGGGGGGGGGGGGGGGGATGAGAAGGAGGGAGGGGGGGGGGGGTATAAAGAAATGAGACAGATAAAGTGACAGCAAGAGAGGGGGGAGGGAGAGAGAGGCAAAGAGGGAGTTGAATCGAGTTCCCCAGGCATAAAAAGCCAGTGAACTCTTCCTGACCTCTGACATAATAAGCATATCATTTTTTGGGTTGCCCTGCTTGCCATTGAGTGTTATACTGATACCCTTTGATTTTTATCCTTGCATGCTGACACAACCGTTAGCTATCCAGTGTGATCCACATTTTGATTCAGAGATGAAAGCCACAGAGGCACTTTGAAATGCACAGCCCCTACCCTGCGCCCAGTGGACCCTGAGTTAATAATGACAGTGGGCACTGCACACCCTCCAAACACCAATCCCCCCCCCCCCTCCCTGCTGCGGTGACACAGGCACAACGAGCTTGACCCTGGCTGGGTGTGAATAATTGGCATGCAGGGGGTTGTGGGAGGTGTTGCATCTGTCATGATGCTTTGCAGTTGTCTTATTTATCTTTTTCCTGGGAGAGTATGTTGCTTGCAATGCTTTGCTACAGTTTGACCCCTGTACATGAAAAATCTTGAGTACTTCTGAGGGATTTTTAGAGAACATAAGTCCCCCCCCCTGTATTATCATGACATTATAGGCAATATTTTTTGAGTTATTGTAAATGACAACACCACAGGCTCATCCATAGAATGTGGAAGTGATGGTCTAGTGGTACGGCTAGAACACCAGATGGTTGTGAGTTCAACACCATGCTGCCACCATTGTGCCCCTGAGCAAGGTACTGACCCCTGAGTTGCTCCAGGGAGACTGTCCCTGTACTTAGTTCACTGTAAGTCGCTCTGGATAAGAGCGTCTGCTAAATGTCCTGTAATAAATAAATAAAAAGTGTAGTGTAGAAATACTTTGGTTCTGTTGCGCCATCTCTTAGTAGACACAGAATATAGAATTTCGAAATGTTCTGTCACTTTGTTAACATCAAGATTTCATCTGCATGTCTCTTGCTTTCCAGCTCTGCATGAGCAGACAACAGGCAGGCCTTTTGTGCGTGACCTCTGGTCCATACATCCCCACTGCAGCCATCAGTATCACTGTCCGGTGTCTAGCACACTGTCAGCTATTGTTGGGTTCTCAACCTTCCCCACGTAGCCCTGTGCTTTTTTTTTTTTTCTCCGGGAGAAAACAGCAGCCAATTGTCAGAGGGGGAGCAGGTCGGCGTGACAGAGGTGGAAAGCTAATGAAGTTATTTGACGGCAGCCCTGGCCACGGAGCGAGAGGTGAGGCGGAGTGGACAAGCGCCTGGCAGCGAGACGGATGAGCATGGTGAAGGAAAGAGAAACGGGGAAGAGAACGACGATGAAAAGTGCACCGTGGCAGGTGTCAGAAGGGTGCGATAACATGGAGACAAACTGATAGCATCGTCAACCCTGAGCTCGAACCAACCTTACAGTATCATGCGCAGGGAGCTGACATTGGCCTGGGTCCGTCCTCACACAGGCGGGAAGCTCACAGAAGAGATGCCCAGTCACCCAGAGATGCCCATCTCCTCCTCAGATCTGTGTTCGCTTCACAAGATGATCTGCCAGAGACGGCATGCGCATGATGCTATGGTGATTGTGAAATTCTGACAGACAAAAGGCCAAAGTGTAAGCTTGGCGTTGCAAGCCGAAGTGTTGCTGTTGGTAGTGTGCGCAGGCTTTTTGTTATTGAGCCATCAGTTTAGAAGAATAAAAAAAAAAAAAACTTGTCCATTGGATTGGGCTACTAAATAATTCATTGAGCTCTGTAACATAGATTCTGAGTGGAAATACACTCTATTTATAGCGACAATCCAAAAGGTCACTGGAGTGGTGTGACTTTGTGTGCGAGTGCACGTTGGGTTGTTTTTGTTCTCGTGAGGCCACAGAGGAGAAGAATTCGAGGATCTTAAGTCTGTGTTGAGTCTGTATTCGTCAGTGGCTTATGTGCAGCCCGGCGTTTTCGTACGGCTCGAATGGAGCGTGACACGGCACGTGCACTGTTGTATGTGACAACACGAAAAAGGGATTTCTCCTAAGATCTAGATGTGTGTCTAGTCTGTGTGGGTTAAAGGGATAGTGTATTTTTCTGTGTGTTTTGTAAGGCGGTGACCAAGTGTGCTGTCCCTGTCTGATCCGACATGGCCCAACACGCTTCTAATTAGAGGACGTCCTTCCAGGTGCTGACCAGGTTATACTTAGCCTGCCCGCTGACATCTGACGGTGTGACATTTCCAGCTGGTGCCGCATGCGACCCTACGCCACCGCCCCTGAACTTGAAGGTCACTGCCCACTAACCCCCCCCCCCCCCCCCCACCGCTCAACCTCTTCCTTCTCCCCCTCTTGAACTGCAGCCCGGCCCGCCATGGTGTGGCACTGTGGCGCCACATAGGTGGTCAAACCACCAGCACCTGTCCCCTTTTGCTGCCCCGTATCCCCTGTCCCTGAGCCCTCTATCCCTCCGGCATAGATCATCATTAATCAGAGGGGCTGGAGCCGGCACAGATTGATGATGTGGGCAGGGGGCGACAGGCCTGTGGCGGTTAGAGATGTTAGGTGAGGCGGTAGGGTGAGGAGCGGAGCAGATCTCTGCTGGGGCCAAAGGAGACTGGACAGCAGTCTGCCCAAGAGTGATAGCCGCTCTTGTGTGTGTGTGTGTGTGTGTGTGTGTGTGTGTGTGTGTGTGTGTGTGTGTGTGTGTGTGTGTGTGTGTCAAAGGTTGGGGAGGGTGTCCATCTATATGTGTTTGTTTGTACCCTAGTCAGCCACAATCAAACTTCATGGAATAAGTTTTATTTAGAATTGAACCCTATTGGTAATTATAGAGATGAACTCGTGCTGTCCATGTAGCTCTTTCTGTTGGAGCGCCAGCAAATTAACATGCTTATGTCAGAATGCACGACTTAAACATCATAATGCTAAAGTTTTTAGCTGTGAGGAGAAATAACTCTTGAGGTGCATATATTTTTTTAAATTTACAAAGACAAATATAGAAAGCAACCTTTGCACACATTTGGTTATCATTAGCATATGTGATGGCCTGCCTCTTGAACTTTGCTATAGCAACGAGGCTCTGCTTCGTGACTCACGTGTTAAACAATGTAAAACACCCCAGGTTGCAGATACTTATTTATCTATAGTGGCTTATTTGTTTATTCTTCTGGCAAATGGCAACATTGCAGAGAACAAGAGGCTCCACACACACTTCCTACCAGCTTTAATGTTGCTCAAATAAACACTGCTTTCCCACGTCTTTCAACAGCAGGTGTTAATGATCTAATTACCCATAATAAGTCAAACAAATACAAAAAAAATATAATTTGTTATTAACTCATAAAAGCAACAACTTGCACACGTGTTGTTGTAACTGTTTCACGTTTTCTTTTTCTTTTTTACACCGCCAACAGCCACTTAATGAAGTACTTACTGCTGTAATTGTTTCTGAAGAAATGGCTTGTCGTAAATCAGGTTACAAAAGTATCCTTTAAGCTTCCCCACGCTTCCTGTAGTTGCACTGAACGAGAAGAATGTTAGGAAGACAGTAAGAAGAAGGTATTTTAAAACATATTCCTGCAGTTCTTCCTCCACTGTTTTTATATCCATTTTAAATGTCCACAGTGTTGTAATCTGTAGCCTGTGTAAACCTTCGTTTTTAGTGCAGAGTGTAGTAGAACGTGCTGAGAGACACAAAGAGAGGCGCTTGCCCCGCTGTTCTTTTCTTGGCGGCTATCGGAAGTTGCTCCATGTCTAATTATTAATTATTCATCTAAGGCGGATTAGATGTGGCCCAGTTTCTCTTGAAGATGACTTTAGAGCAGAGGGATCCATGTGACAGTTCACTCCCTAACCTAGGCTACACACTGCAGAGATGGCAGATAAGACTTCAGCCGATTGCTATCGCGCTCTATAGAAGTGAGGGAGTTATTTTATGTCCTTACGTCTGAAGATGATTCAGACGACGTCCGGGGCGAGAAGGGATAATGAAACTAGACTTGAGTAGAATAGAGCTGAGAATGAAGTGTGCAGAAATTAATGAGATGGGGAGGCGGGCAGTGTGAAGGAGAAAAGAGGAGGTGAAATGAATTGGGAATTTTATGGGGATGCCCTAAAGACCAAGAGAGAAGGACAGTCATGGGGTTGCACCCTCTGTGTCAGCCCACAGCAGATAGGACTGTGACAATCCACTGTGGACTACTTTGTTATTCCATTTAATCTGCATTTGCATGTGTTATACTTTATGCTGTGTGTATACAGTCCTCTTCGCTCAGAAGAAACATTGTACGGCATATTACCCCGAACTTCCGTTGTTGTTGTTTTTCACTCGGCACCACTATAAATGTAAGATGGGTGCTCGCCACAAGCTGGAGGGTGAGTGGTATACAGAATGCAGCATGTGACCCAGGCTCTCATTTCACTGCTCTTTGAGAGACGGTGTGGAGGGATGCATGCCGTCCTGTCGTGGAAGAGAGACTGGCATACAGCCTGGTCCAGTGTATAAGAAATATTTGTGCCTTTTTTTAAGGAAACCTACATAACACACACGTTAATCTCACGTAACACACACCAATGATGGACATAATTACGACACCAGATTTGCCTTCATGGGACGCTTCATGTTACCGTTACCTAAAACCAATGCTTTATTTTGTTTTGTTTACACCTTTTTTGAAAATACCCAACAAACCTCACTTCTCTCCTCAAATCCTCAATTAATTTCTTCTCGTTCCTTCGATTTCTTTTCTTTCTGACTGCAGCGGCCAACCAGAGGGAGACGCTCAAGTCTCCATTCCACCTGAAGGAGGAGCCCAAAGCGGAGGAAGCCTTGAGCCCTAGACCCTCCTCCCTGTCCCAGAGCCAGGGAAAGCCAAGCTTCCCCGGGACTTTCTGCCATGACGGACCAGCGGGGGCTGCAGCGGCCACAGATCGCCCACGGTCACTGAAGCCAAGGGAAGGAAGCCCCATGACTAAGAGCAGCTTGCTGAGCCACGATATCAACCTCAAGGTGGCTTCAGAGCTGCTGATGAAGCTTTCAGGTAGGATGTGTTCATACTCTATGGATTTGTGCATGGGAGGGGGGGGGGGTAGCCCTTGTATCCCCTGTATCCCCTGTATCCCTGTGATGATATTCAGGTAACTTGTCTTGGAGTTTGATTTTCTCTCCGCAGTCCCCGTCTAGGCAGCTAAGTTTATGTGAACAATAAGCCGTGCGCTGAGGATTTGTTCTGCTTTGTTTGTGTGCGGCAGTTTCTTGTCAAAACGAATGGCCGAAGATCTATCTGCTTGTTATACTGAACTTAAAACTCAACCCTTATCCCAGTGACAGTTAAACAGTAAGATACTTGACATGCGCTGACCGCTCTGACATCATCCAACGCAGCATGATTTAGCCTTTTCAGCTTCAGGTTTGAACTCCGCAAGAATGTTGGTAACAAGTCCTCAGGCAAGGACTCAAACCTAGTTATTTATTTTGTTGCACATTGCGTATGTGCTGCTGAACTTGTGTTATTGCTTTAACAGTTGTTTTCAATTTCTATACACTTTGTGTCGCTGCTAGATAAAGTTTAAAGCCGCCGTTTTATTTTAGCCTACATCCAAAATCACCACTGAATGCCAGGTCTAGTTCAAGTGTATTATGGACAGGTGTTAGTCCGCTGTGGGCTGCAGGAGTGCATCTCTCAGGCAGTCAAGAATGACACATGCTGAAGTATGCATCAGTATGTACCAACAGAGCTGGCTTCCCTTGCGACATGAAAATGTTTATTTTATTCAACGATCCATTGCATCACTCTGTGCATCGTTCTGAATTAAAATAATATTTCTTAATATTTTACTTATTCTAATACATAGTAATTCTTATGGACTACCTGTTCTTTTTTTAATAATATACAGACTGCTTTCAACATTGGAATGATTAGCAGCCTATAATTATACAGCCATAGCATGTACAATGTGACACACTTGTGCAAATATGCAGCCACAGTGTAAAAGAAAAAGAAAAGAATAAGAAAAAGCACAAAGCAAATGGCAGTCTGATGGTGGCCAGCGGGGCGTTACTCAATCCGCGGCTCTTCATCCTGTGCCAGTGCGTGCGTGCGTGTGCGTGCGTGCGTGCTTGACGGACACCTCACACACACCAGTTGCCATTGTTCTCTCTGGGTTGACTGGTGTTCGGAGTGACTCATGCTGGCTGGGAGCTCTGTGGTACTTCACGTGTACTGCTCCACTGCCTGCCCCCAGGTCACGTTTCCGTGTGTGTGTGTGTGTGTGTGTGTATATGTGTGTGCATTTGCTTTTGTGTGTGCGTTTGAGGAAGACAACGATGACATGATTACTGCTTTAAAACAACGAAAAGAAAAAAACAACCTAATTTAAGATATTGGCCTTTGTGTTAAATGTGAGAGGAGCTGAGAGAATGATGTGAGCCGTGTGTAATTCCTCCACTGTACTGCCTCCACCCATGTTCTTTGTTTCATCACTGTTAGCACTCGTCCTCTCCCATCATTTTTGCCATTTCCAATCCCCGCACTGATGTTATCCTGCCAGTTTATTTGGTTCTCAAGCAGCATGGCCAGCATTTATCCCCACCCATCACTTACACTAGCTCTGCAAGGTTGACCTAGGTTAGGGAAAGATGCTGCAGCGTTCATCCGTCCGCTGGCTCCCTCTGCCCCCTCACACAGTCCTCCTGAGCGCAGTGCCGTTCATTGCCATGGCAACAGCGGGGGCGGTAGATGGAGAGGGCTGTCTAGAGTGACAGCCTTGACAAGAGTCTGGACCCTCAAATGACCCTGGGGGGAAGGGGAAGGAGAAAAAGATGGCGAGGAGGGAAGGAGAGCGCCAGGGAAAGGTCAATGCCGTTACGGTCACGTGTGATTACGGTCATGAGGTTCAAGGGCATCTACACAGTAACCTCTCTCTGTCCCCTGATAAAGGTCAGCCCCAGAGCACAATAACCCAGTTAGGACACTTAAATAGGGAAATCACATCGGGGAGTTTAGACTAAGCATTTTCTTTGTTCTGTACATCACTTTTTCTCTGTTTTAAGAAGCGCTCATTTCCTCTTCCTTGCTTGTCGTACAGCAAATGGACACAGCCTAATTAGATTTCCGCTGCTCATCCTTACTCGACCACGGCATTGGACAGTCCGAGCAAGTGGGGTTGTCATCATTACTGCCCATTGTGCTGTAACATGAGTTGCATCATGCCTTTAACTAGGTCACTTCTTCTTCTCTCTCCTTCTCCCCCCCCCCCCCCCTGTCTCTCCTCCTCTCTTCCTTATCAAACATTGGTTGGTCGTGTTGAGTCGCCTTGCAAGCGCTACCTCCCCCACATCTGTTTAAAACCAGGCTGCTGGTGTCTGGGGGCTAATTACGCCGGGCTAAATAGTCCCTGGCGCCAGAGGCTAACGTGTCCTAGCAGATGGGCACTGGTGTTGCAGGGCAAGGGGAACATGGCGTCACAGGAAGGGAGGGGGAAAGGGGGGTACAGGGCCCTAGGTGGTGCCCTGGCAGACTGGCATCGTGTGGGTAACAGCCGCGCCACCCACTCACCATTCAGCCACCCTCACTATAGGTGTGAAATCACACTTTGTACTTGCTTAACTCATTCCTCATTCCTTAGGAACAGGCCTTCCATCTCTGAGGACATTTTACAGGCCCTCTCCCCCATACAGTGCTCGTTACCTTCCTAATAACAGAGAGCTAAGGAGCAGAGAAACTTCGTACCAAACTTTATGAGTTTCTGTTTGTTGATTATTACAGAAAACATCAACCTACTTGCACATCCGGCAGGAACAAAGCACCACGTACCTTCCATCAGAGCCTTTTCTGCTTAATATTCAAATGCCAGTTTAATATTAACAGGTGTTGATCCCTGGTTTGGTCCACCAGCTCCAGCGATTGTTGTTGCCCAAGATTTTATAAGAAAATTGTGTTGATTTTGTGTGTCGGAGCAATTAGCTGAATGCTGGCAAAGTGGGTGTTGATTTCCAAAAGCATTGGCATTTCTTGCAGCAGTGGCCAGCGCTGATTGATTGAGTGATAATTAACGCTGTTTGTAATCAAAGGATGCCAGCTCCACCTGGCCTCCCCTCAAAGGATTTCACAATGGCTCTACTGTAGGAGCCACAACTGACTGACGTACCACATGTTTGTCAGCCTACAGCGTGGATATCCTCACTGTCAACGGGATAATCTGACAGTTACTCCACTCTCCGTCAAGAGTTTTGTGGGGGTTTTGCTCTGCTGAAAAGTCAACTCTTGACTCAACCAAAAAAAGAAAAGAATCCCTGTTTTAATTCTGCTGTACCACTTCATTTTTGGGATGAAATTGCAACAGATAAAGTGGAAGAATACCATCTATGTTGTTTTGCAGCACCCTGGTTTGGTTGTGCATGATTGCCTCTAGGTAACCACAGTGGAGCATGGCGAGTAATGTCTCTGCTCTTTGATGAAGCACTTGTTACAGATAAAAACACACATTGTACATCTCCTCCTGCCTTCAGGTAGCTGCAGGGATTCAGTCAACCAAAGTGTAAAAGCAGTTTAGGATCGATGCAGATAGACTTATTGACATTGTTGCCTAATATGCACTAAATATGTGCTTTGTTTCTTCTTTGTGTGGTTTCAGGTTGTAGATTGTGTTTATTTACATTATTCAGCATTACTATGTAAGTACTGCCTTTTTTTTTGTATTCTGCACCGCACACGTCTAATACAATAGATGATAGAATGACTAAATGATCAACTCAATGATTGTGCACTGAAAACAAAACGGTGCTTTAAAAAACTAAATGTTTACAGCTATTCAGTTCTAAATGTTCAAACAGCCAATGTTCACCCTGTCACAGTACTACTCCTACAGACTTTGCACCATTGACAGTAAAGCACAGTTGAAGGTTAGGAAAACATGTCATTCTTTGCACTGGTCAGCAACTGTCCTGTGCAAAGAAAAATAATTGAATCTTACATCAAATTAAAATACCAGAAATAGTTTAAATTATATTGGTCGCCCCAGTTTCTCTGGCTCTATGCTGAAATTGTGGTTCAATAAGGAATGAACCAAAAACTAAACAAATGGAGCACTGAAAATAATATTTATTATATTAAAAAACTATATTTATATATTAAATATATACATATTTTATTTATTTATTTT
Organism: Cottoperca gobio; assembly: GCF_900634415.1. Taxonomy (NCBI): domain Eukaryota; kingdom Metazoa; phylum Chordata; class Actinopteri; order Perciformes; family Bovichtidae; genus Cottoperca; species Cottoperca gobio. Next base: position 4,647,071 of record NC_041355.1, on the reverse strand, counting down.
TTTTAATTTTATATATATATATATATAATAGATGCATATTTAATATATATATATATATATATATATATATATATATTTATATAATAGATGCATATTTAATATATATATATATATTTATTTAATAGATGCATATTTAATATATATATATATATATATATATATACACACATACACACACACATACATACACACACACATACATACACACACACATACACACACACATACACACACACATACATACACACACACACACATACACACCAACACACACACACATACATACACACACACACATACATACACACACACATACATACACACACACATATATATATATATATATATATATATATATATATATATATATATATATATATATATACATGGAATGTAGTGCTCATTATTTATCCTTACGCTCACTTAAAAGGATTCACTATTTACTTAATATGGCTTATCACAGCAGACTGTGTAAGCAGTTCACCATTCTAATTCACAACACTGGGATTACTGTACAGTATTACTTTATGTTAAGCTGCACACTGCTCTGACAGTGTCCTCATCATGCCCCCTCAGTGTGGCCGCTCGCTGACCTCTCTTTACTCCCACCCTCCCTACCTTCACATGTTTCTTTCTGTCTCACCGGCTCGATATCGCTGCTTATATTTCTATTTACAGAAATGCACAGTTGAGTCCTTTTGCTCCTTGCTATTTGCGCTTTGTTTCCTGCATAGGTAGTTTTATATGTGAAGTGACGGAATTACAGAGGCAATCGCTTGTTGTCTCTTGTCTTGACCTTTTTTAATACGATGAAGCTTTCCTAGCCCTGGATCGGCGCTGGCTTCTGCCAAATATTCTTTTGTTTTAGGAACACTTTTATAAGGACCATACCAGGTTCCCTATGGGCCGCTTATCAAGCACACTGCTCTAGAGTCAGATGTAGCTGCAGCTTGCCACCGTTGGAAGGCTGAAACTACTGAAAGCTAGCTGGTCGAGGATCTTTGTAGCAGCAGCTGTCTGTGAAGTCTGCAGGCAAGGCTGCTGTGGCTCCCACATGACATGCAGTCTCCACACTGCAGCCTTTGAAGCGCATGAACTCTTCACCCCTGTCTGAGCAGGTCGGCTGGAGAGCAGGAGAATAGAGAGATTGAGAAAGAGAGAGGGATGGGGGCAGGGATGGAGAGATGTGGAATAACGGAGCAGGGAGAAGGGTATACTAGGATAACGCGAGGGGGGGGGGGGGGGGGGGGGGGCAGAGAGAGAGAGGTGGAGAGCTTGTCATTTAGGCTCGAGCCATTCCTCATCCTTCTGTCCTCCCCCATCTCTTCTCTCTCATCCCACTTTCTTGTTTCCTCTCTTACCCTCGGGTGTTCTTTTTCTGGCACTGTTTGACCTCCCCCCCCCCCCCTCTTTCTTTCCCTGTCTTCTTGTCCTCTTCCTCTCCGTGTCTCCCTCACTTGCCTGTCTGTCCAAGTTTTTGTTCCCGTGCCATCGATGCATCAAAGTGGTGCAGTAAATTGACTTGCATGCATTAAGTCTCTAATGGTGTGTGACTTTTTAAGTTTAAGTGTAGTTACAAATCTGTCCTGGGTCCGTACCTTCCTACTGTATATTCTCGGCGAAAGAGGCTGTCACATCCACACAGATTCAAGTGGACACCCGAGGTCAAAGTTGATCACTAAAAACAGAACATCGCACAAACCCCAGTCACTTTCATTCTGACTCAAATCTTGAGTAGTGCTGCGTCAGAGGGAACAAGGTATGTATAGTGCATTTAAAGCAACTTGGCATACAGATCAGTCGCACACATTGTAAAACGGCAATATGGTTGCCATTACAAACCAAATGGAGCTGAAAGTAGCTTTCGTTTGCAGCCTTTTACACATTTGGACAAGTTCTACCCACCTGATTCAGGCAGACTTGCAATCTAACAGTGTGTCATTGGTTTCTAAAGCACATGCAGCTGTTTTTGAATAGGACCCATGTGCATTTGTTCAAGACATGGAACTTAAGCACTGAAAGTAAAAACCTGACTAAAACTAAAAGATCATCGCTTATTTACCTTACTACCTAATGTACTTTATTTAGATGCATGCTTTTAAATTAATTAAAAGTAAGGTTGCATTTTGTAATTAGATTATTTGTAAGGAATAACAATAAAGTTTCCCTGGTTTCTAATATCGCTCAAATATTAACCACAAAAATGGCTCCCAAATATCACATATAGCAGTTTTTGTTATCGGCAGTGGTACAACTATCATAGAAATTAATAGAACACGCACATAACTTAATGGCCTGCAGTTTAACCCCGCTTATTTTCCATAGTTTTTGAAAATATTTTGAAGTAGTAGTGTATATACACTGGCATATTTTGAAGTAATATTCAGAGGAAATGGAGAAACAATGACACTAGAGAAAAGCTATGATATTTATTGAGAAAGGGCACAGACCCCCTTGTGTACACACACACACACACACACACATTCTTCCAGACCTGTTTCTGTAGCCTAATGGCAGCTGGTGTATCACAGAAAAGGCTTTTGCACCAGAGGGGATGACACATGCTCATAGACACAAAGGGCACACACACATACACACATGGACACACTCACGCTCTCACTTACAGAGACACACAAGCTGGATTCAGGCAGACTGAGGGCTGCTTTTTATGGCTTCAGAACATTAGGTCGTGACCCCGACCAACAAGCCATAGCTATTATCAGTGTGAGAGTAAGGCCACGTTTTTATTGTGTGACAGGTAGACTTCTGATCTGGCCTGCTGTGATGTGATGCTTTCAACGTGGTGTCACTGTGTTTACCACCAAATATTTTCTCTCAGTGTCACGTGACCTCTCTGTGATGGCTCTTTGGGTTGTAAGCATGTTTGTCCCCGTGCTGGGAGCTCAAGTACATATAGCGTGTTTCCGTGTGTAACTCTGGGCGTTTTTGCGGCGCAGCAGTCCACTCGGCCTCTGTCGTTAGCGTGGTGATCCAATGATGGAAGCTCGGGTGTCCCTTTGTTGACCCTGACAGAGCTGTGCCCCCCCTCCCCCCCCCCCCACTCACCCGTCCACCCTCCCGTCTCTCTCCTCTGCTCTGCCCCTCCGTCAGCTTCTCCTAGGTTACTCTTGGCCAACTCTGGCCACCTGATTAAGGGATTAGTGGGGCTGATGGTTGTCAGTGTCCCCCTCATGCCGGCTACACCTGGACCTCGGGGAGGTGGCAAGGAGGAGTTTCAAATAAATTCACACACACACACACACACACACACACACACACACACACACACACACACACACACACACACACACACACACACACAGCTAGCATACTGATTCTTGCATGTTCACATGTGCGCGCAATGTACTGCAGGTCCGGTCTTGGTGTCTCACACTGGCCTCGTTCAGCAGAGGGGTGGAGAATGTGAGGGGAGGGGTGGCGGGGTTAGCGCAGGGTTACTGTCTCGTATCTCCCTCCCTCCCTCCCTACTCTTTCTCCAGCTCTTCTAACCTCCCCCCTGCCCCTCCCACTGCTCCCGATGCCCTGCCAAATTCATATATCCCATAATCGTGCTGAGTCGCCATGTCAGCAGCACTGTATCAACCCCACTGCTTTGTCTTGCTCCTGCTTGTCACCACACTGAGACACTGCCTCCCGCCATCCCTGCAGTCAAAGATCAGATACCTTGGATGTTCAGATGCTAACGGATGTAGCAATCAAGGATTTATTCACTCATTCGTCTTTGTTCCCCAAATGTTACAGCTACACAGTGTGTCCTTATTGTAGCTTTAAGTAGGCCTACATTTAATCAAGTACATTTAGCCACAGAGGCCATTCGAGAACCAATGTCTAACATCGGAATAGCTCTGCATTAAGAACATCACAATGTCCTTTTAATAGTTTCCAATATTTCTTTAATGGTGGCCTATAGTCTTTTTGTTTAATATGCGTGGAGAGAAGAGAGGCAGTGTTTGATTCTGCAGATCGACTCGGGACATTCCTAACAGATGCCATCTCGACTATTTTTAGCCCGCTCACTTTGCCTCACCTCCTTAACTTGTATGAAAAGCGACTCAACGGCTGTTTTTACCCTTTCAGGCCATTGTTCATGTGCTAAAAACATCAGAGGCTCTTCTGTGCGACACCTCCAGTGTTCAGAGCCATAGATCCGTTGCTTCTTAGTTAACATTGCTAAAGGCTTTCTCATTCTGATTTTGGTGTCTTCCCTGTTTGCTTCAGTGAGCTACTTGGAGCCCTCCCCAAGCGACAAGTGACCTCCCGCTGCCCTCTCGGCCTAATAATTAAACAGCTAGATGCTAACCGGCTCAGCGCAGCTTTAGCTGCAGTGTTTTGGCTGTTGGATTTCACTATTTCAGTTGTAATTCCATCCATACAAGTTCTTTAAACATGTATGCTGGATGCGTTATTAACTTGTACACTCTGTATTAAGTTATTATTATTAATTGTTTTATGAAGTTTAATATTAGGCTTATTGAGCATCAGGATATGTCTAATTCAGCAGGTGACTGGTTGCCAGTGCTTGGTCTCTTCGCTGTAATTATTCTGAGCAGCACGTTGCTAAAGAAAGTCTTTTGAGTTGGGAAAAGTCCAGACTAACAGCTCGGCTAGTTACAATCAGCTGCTGGTGTGTGAGGGAGAAGAACGCTCTGCATCGCAGGTCAGACGAAGTTTGATAATCACCAGTTGGTCCTATTTTGCATTTATTGCTCCTAGAGTATAGTACCTTGAAATGTTAAAATATTTGTGCACTGATGAATAGCTTTCAACAGACTTCCCCTGTGTCCAAAGACTTTGCATATTATTGTACAGTGAGTTATGGTCTATTATGTAGATCGGTACATCGCAATGCAATCAAATAAAAAAAAGCCTTAGAATGAATATCTTTCAATCTTATCTCATCTTTTCTACATCAAGCCTCTAAGAATAGAGGGTGTCTTGTGTCTTACTGCGTTTAGAGCCTTTTGATGCAGATGTGTGATTTTGTGAATTTGGGCTGTATGAATAAAATCGACTTGACTTGTTCAAGATAAACACATCTGACGAGTAATTTTGAGAGAAAACGCTTCAAATTAAGCTTTTATTTGATATGCAGCTGCAGCGTAATCATCTGTTCTGCAGTCAGGGTCACGTGGAAGACGTGTACTATGCATAAAGTCGGGTCCAATGAAGAGCAGGTATAAAATATGGTCCCCACAAACTGTGGAAGATGTACTCTTTACTTAAGTACAAGTACCACGGTGTTGTTGTACTGCATTACAAGTAAATGTCCTGCATCACATTTCATTGGTTTTTGTATTTCTCTGGTTAGTCCGTGTATGATTGTTAAAGGGGTCAAGGTAACAAAAATCTTTATCCTTAGATAATGTATAACGCTTAAATCTCTTCAGAGTCTGACCAGACATTCCTCTCTTGTTCAATCATCTGCTGCAGAGAACAACAAAGACCAGTACCAGAAGCTGAAAGTTAAGGCAGAGCCCATGGAGGTGGACCCATCCCCAGATGAACTCACCCGACCAGCCTCACACCTGCTGGCCTTCAGCACTTTAGGGATGAGGGAGAAGACCGAGCCATTGGGTAACCGCCCCGAGACGTTGGCCCGCCCCCAGAAAGACCTCTTCTCCCAGGACATATCGGTCAAAATGGCCTCGGAACTACTGTTCAAACTGTCAGGTACGTTCCTTCCAGACGTGCGCTGTCAGGCACACGCTGTTCTCTGAGCAACAGTAGATCCGCACGCACACATGCACAGCAACATGTCTTCTTTCCCCCCCCCCCCCCCCCTTGCAGCTCTACGCAGTGTAAACCTTGGACAGTTTTTGATACTCGATCATAAAACCTACATGTTTCCATTTCCATCCTCTGGTGGCTCTGTTGTAAAGTCGAGGTTATATATGACATGTAATGACATCCTGCTTTTTACCTGTGCGGCCATGAAAGTGACATTGAAGCAGCAGACAGCTGTTTGTATTGCTAGATTAAGACAGAGCTTTGAGGTGGAACCATCGTGCCCCCCCTCCCCCCAGGGAAAAGGTGCAAATGTGTGAGTGTGTGAGGGGGGGGGGGGGGCGGGGTCAGGCTTGTAGTCCAGGGCTGTGACCCCATCTCTGTCCTGCCTCTGATTGCTTCTCTTAAATGCCATATAAAGAAACGAGCTTGTGTAAAATCTTTTTCCCATTTCTTGCTTTCACACATATTCACAAATTCACACATTGGCAGTTTTTCTTTCCCACACAGTCTTGCATACACACCTTTACACGCTCACACAAGGCCCCATGGGGAGTGGTGTCTGCACAAATGCCCCCTCTTCCCTCCTCCCTCGCCTCCTTTCTCTCATTCTCTCACTCTCTCTCTCTCTCTCTCCCTTGACTCGTTTTCAGACATGCCGGCTCAAGCACACTTGGCTGCACACGCTCTCCCCCTGCACTTCCCCTCCCTCCTCCTCCCTTTACATTTCTCCCGTGCGGCATCTCCATGGCAACGTGGAAAGAGACCTCTGTCCTTGGCGAGCAGTGTGACGGAGTGGGGTGTTTACAGGGGGGGGGTTGGGTTGCATAGGGGGAGAGGGGAGGGGGGGGGGGCAGAGGATAAGGAGGGTAGAGAGGGCAGCAGGGGTACACAGTATGCCCACCCAGGGAGGCCAGGGCATCGCTAGCCTGGCAACAGCGACGACCGCCCCCTTAGAGCTGGGTATGAATGTGAGGGGGACTGGAACAGTGTGGGCTGCTGTCACACAATGAGCAATCAATATGAATTACCCAGAGCAGTAGGACCTCAGAGACACATCAGTAGCAAGGTCGCTCTGAACACTGAGATGGTTGCAGCTTTGAAATTCCCTTCAGTACATCGCCTTGAAACTCACTCGTATGGCTCCATTCTCAGGCAGGAAGTATAGGGCTCGTTACGACTGAAGACTGGAAGCCTATAGAAGCATTTAGTTGTTTATACAATTCTCACTTTACTTGGCACTTAGAAACCTCTTAAAATCCTTTTGTACGTCATACTCGATAGCTCTGTGAGCAGCTAGAAATGTTACAAGTATCCTGTTCATGAAACTCAACTGTGTTGGATCTAGAGTGACTGTCTGGTATACAGAGGTGCACTTGGATAACCTTCGTTTTCTACTCGCTTTTGTGCAACTGCAGGTGGATGCAACAGAAACTATACTTGCTTTGCATGCAAACGTGTGTGTGTGATCTAAGGTGTGAAGACCTTACTTGCAGCGTGTTATAGCGCAGCACTATAAAATAAAGGCTGGCAGGAGAAATCGTTGCTGCTTTGTTTAATATAATGTTAAGGTTATTGATGTTGTTTAATTCAGCGGGTGATTGGTTGATCAATGTCACTGTAATTGTTCTGAGAGGTACGTGGCTATGTCGGAAAAAAGTTGGGACGAATAGTTGCAATCAGGTGTTGCATGCGAGTGAGGGGAAAAAGTCTCTCCATCGCAGGTCAGACACGGGGACGTTTGATAATCACCAGTTGGTCACATTTTGCATTTATTCCTCCGAGAGTAGTACCATGAAATATTTAAAAGTTATAATTTTGCACTGATGAACAGCTTTCAACAGACTTTTCCTGTGTCCAGAGACTCCAGAGAGAGAACCGGTCTATTATGTAGATCTGTACATTGCAATGCAATCAAATAAAAAGAATCCTTGGAATAAATATTGTTTTCAACTTTATCTTCACTTTGCTTTATTTTGTCACGTTAGCCGTGTTGATTCAACTCTTGGCACTTTTCGACGCCACAGTCGGTAAATGTTGAGAGGTTTTTTGTCATGTTTTCGTTCCCAATTTACATACAAGAGTGTAACCGTACACAAACACACACATGTGCCATCTGGGTTGTGTGATCTAACCATCCATGCACATTTTGATTTAAAAAGAAATAAAGAAATCTTTTCATATTGGTATCGTTGGGCTAACTTTCGGCTCACAGGTCGGCAGGTCGCCACCAGAGAGACTCCCACTACTCCAGATGGCCAGTGCACCCCTGCTGGCATGGCCAACCTGTGCTTTACCAGCCGAGTTAAACTTCAAGGAAGCGGGATTACATAGCGTTCTGTAACGGCCAATGTGCAGGGAGATTTGAAGAATCGTTAGTTGAGGAGGTAGATTGCAACTGTGTCTGTTTACCGATCGATTATGGGGTCGGATTTAGCTATTGAATAAATAAAAATGATAAAATATGTAAATTATTTTGTATTGACTGTTTTTTTTTGTTGTTTTTCCAGAAAAAGTCAGCAAAGCCAACAACCACAAAGACGGTAACATGGTTGGAATACACAGGTGAGTCAATAATACCCTGTGCTTTTGCTCCATGATGGGTATCAACCTGCATTTTTTAATATCATTTGAATACAGTATGTGTTTTAATTTAGTAGCTGTGCAACTGTTATTATGTATCATGTTTCAGTCCGTTCCTGGATGAGTGCTTCAGACAATCACCCTTTAACTCACGCTCGAAGAGCTCTTCCCCCGCAGAAGCCAGCTCCTCTACCAGGGCACTATTCCACGGTAAGACACGCGTCAAACACACACACACAACCACACAAACACACACTCGCTCAGGAACATACTACAGTAGTAGGAGTAGTAGTAGAAGCACAGACATATCGCAGTTTATTGTAGCCAGTAGATGGATGGAAATGATCGTTGCTCATATCGTGTCTTTTAGACCGGTAAGTCGATTAACCAGTTGCAGGATCTCCACAGCTTCGTGATGGCAAGTTACAGATCCAATTCCCTCAAATCCAAGGATCCAACACGCTAAAGTTTGAGACGAGGTTAATTAGTGTCGCACTTTGTAAAGGAAGGTGGCGCGGGAAACGATGAAGCAACTGTAGGACACGCATGCAGACAGCGCACAAAGTTTAGTAAAATAGTGTTAAAAGATCTTACATTTCTATTCTTTCACAAAACACAAAGATCTTAATTCTTTCATTGACTTCGTGTCTATTTGTCTTTTTTGTTAAACTTTCAAGGCCTTTTTTTTCTCGCCTTAAATTCATAAACTTTCAAGGATATTATTTTTCAACATTTCATAGAATAAACTATTAATATAGAAAATAATCCGCAATCGTTAGCTGCAGCTCTAATGTCTTTATGTTTGTCGTTCCACACAAAGATCTCCTCCAAAGAGATAATTGTCAGAAGAAAAAAAAGATGTGCAGCTGGCCCAAAGCAGGAAGGGGTTAACTGCCAACAGTCATTAAGTCTGTGTCATTCAGAGTACAGCGTCTTCAGAGACGCGTATCCAAGTCTCAAGATATTCTCTTTGTCGCTTGGAGAAATATCTGATTATGCGGAGATGCTCATTATACACATACTGTACATACATGTGCATGCATTTACAGACCCTGCACACACACACACACACACACACACACACACACACACACACACCCTCTTACACAAAGGCTTTGTAGCCTGGCGAGTTACTCAACATGAAATTACATATGAAGACATCTTTATATCCGAGTGTACTGCCACAAGGACACATCTCAATTAACCACCTCCAGCTTTACATGATCTCACCCTCCTCTCTCCCCGTTTCACATTTAGAGCTCCATCCGGCCTTTCTGCTCTCACGCATTTCCCCAGCCCGAAGGCCTCTGCCCAGGGCATCCCCCGTCTCCCTCTCCTCCCCTCTTCCCTGGCATCCCAGAACTTCCCTCCATGTTCCTCTGGCAGTGAGAGATCCAGAGGTTAATTAGCTGGTGCCAGCTTTGCCTGTCCCTCTGCCAGTTAATGAAAATCTGATTGGCTTCTGGGTGTCAAGAGTGTCCTGAAAGTTAATTCGCCCAGCCCACCTCCCCTTTCCCTTGTGTGTTTAAGCTTCAGATCAAGCCTCTGCTGCTCGCTCTTTTACTGTAGTACTGTTTTACTCTCTCCTCTCCTCCGCGTGTGTGTCTCTTTGTTCTTTACCTTTTTTTTGTCTCTCTTTATTTTCTCCCTGTTTTTTCACCCGCTGCTTCAAATATTGGGAAGCATTTCCAGTTGCAGCTTGTCGGAAGGCTCAGTATTTGGAGAACTTTCCTGTTAGTTCACGGCACCGCTAAGATTATTGTTTTGTATTTACTGGTTGTGAAATGATTTGCGACTGACAGTTTGCTGCTGGTGCCGTGATTTGTCTTGAAACTGGCTGTGTGTTTAAAAGCAAAAGCTGACATCATTACAGCAGATATTTTATAAAGGGGGGGGGGGGGGGGGGAAGAAACATATATTGTTTTATCATTATAGTCCTCAGCGATGACCTTCTGTACACGTATGTCTCTGCGAGCGATTAAACTGGTGATCGCCAACAGTGTTGTTTGAGCTTATCGTAATGGTTATATTCCTGTAGAAATAAAACGTGTGTTTCCCTTTAAACAAGAAAGAAAGGATAAGTGAGTAGGAGTTGCTTCTCGCTTCAGTCTGGGGTTTAGAACAATCCTTCATTTCTTGTTTGTGTCTCTCTCTCGCTCTCTCTCGCTCTAATAGCACTAATTAACCCATTAACCACTTCAAGGCTCACGCCACACCCTAACCGGCTTAATCATCAGTGTGTTTGCGGGGTCGTGGCCTCGAGCCCTTGCCATCCGGCTTTTCGTCACCTTGTGTGACAAAGGCCGCTTGTGAGTCCGGACCAGTTAAAGCTTTCATTTGCTACAAGCCCCGTAAGAAGGTTTAGGATTCTCAGAATAAGCCATACAAAGACAATGAGCGCGGAGAAACGAAGTTTGAACGGCCCGTTTATAGTCCGCTATCAGCCCGGCGGTGATGGCGAGAGGCTGGTTCCAGCTGATGCAGGAGGTCAGGCAGTGCGTGACTCGCAGGTTGGTCGAGGCCGCAGTAAGTTACTCGTGTTGTGACACCTTCGCCGCCTGTGTGGCTTTTCTCTGTGCGAGGAACTACAAACGTCTACTCGCATGTCTTTACCATAACACCATGTGCCATCCCTCACCTTAATGATGGGGTCAAATATCTGCAGTAGTAGGGAGATGAAAGATATTCAATGTACGTTATATAAAACCGAGAGAAGCAGCAAACTCTCCCGTTGGAGAAGCTGCGTCCAGAACTAAAAAAAAAAAAGAATATTTGGCCTTCTGTCCGTTAACTGATGGAATGATTTCAGCTCTAGTTAAACTGATCTACATTTCTCCGCATGCTCTGCTCATTGAGGATGCCATGATCTGCAGCCCACTGCTTATATCTGAGAAACTACATTTCTAAGTGAGTAAGTTGAGTTCATAAAAATATTCTTTCAGTACTCTGTTATGACGCGATATTCCACTTAGGACATGTTTCGTATTTCTTAGAATGATACACAGGCCTCAGCAGGGGGTCGTGTGGTTGTTGCAGCAGCACAGTATCACAGATGAGTAGAGAAAGTAAATAATCAAAAGGTAGATACAACTAAAATAGAAACGTGTATATAAAGAGCATATGGAGACAAAAGAAAACGGTCCATAGGGTAATACACATGCAGCCTGCCTCTTTAGCTGTATGGGTTATACTTTGTTATACAACAAATACTTTGCGTATATAAGTTTACTCGCCACAAATGATGCATAAGACTATTTTGTGAATCAAACCAAATGTGCTGTATGTTTGCTTTGACAGTTAGATGTGCGAGGGATGGTGTGACGCAACTAAAAGCAAGCAAACAAAGGCACACAACATACATTCACTAGTTTGCATGTAGAGGGGATTAAATATGCGACACGGAGACAAAACTGCTCTCGGGTTTGTGTGTCAGTGCAACAACAGCAAAGTGACCTTTCACACCACCTTCCAAAAGCCGATGCGTCCGCTCTTCAACATTTTGTACCATAATAATACCTCCAGCATAATATACAAAATATAATATATTCTTTCCTTTTTCCCACTGTGGTACTTTTACTCATCTGTGTGTTTTGTATAATATTGAAAAAAAACATGTTTTAATGATAAAATGTGAGTTCAAGAAGTTTCCACAACTCACTGTTGAGTATAAACTGTACTTTATGTAACTGAACAACCCTTTTTTCTTATTCTCTTCCTCTTTTGTGGAGTCAGAACTTGTGAGAACTGATTTACATCTGTAAAGAATCACAACTTTTAGTGCGAGGGGGGAAACTAAGCAGGGGAGTTTTAAACACTGAAAATAAAACTCAGAATAATCTCCAAATGCAAAGGTTTTAGCCAATGTCGGTATCATGCTCTTTGAACAAATGCACACAATCGCTAAAAGACCCTGCCTCCATCTACAAAAGGTGCAAAGCACGTTTTCATCCTCGTGAATTACTCTCTGTCCTGTGATGAGGTTGAATTCAAAGCAGAAACTTCAATTCTTCAGACTCTCAAAGCATCTGAAAATAGTTGCACTCATTCTTTTCCTTTCTTTGATTGTGGGGAGGGAGGGGGGGGAGTGACATACAGTAAAGGAGAGCTACAGTGAAATGTGTGTGCTGCAGGCTTTAGAGCAAAGGACTGCTGCTTGCTGTTGACATTAAGAATGCATTTGCACTTCATCCCACCCGCAGGCTACACACGGAGCATCTGTCAAGTGGTAGCAGACAGGTTTAAGTCTTGTGGGTTAGCAAATTAGCCCAGAGTGTATCAGTTGTTCTGTTTCACTGAAACTGAAGGCAATGAGACTGTTCCTGATAGATTGGACTATTTGACCTTGTAGTTTTTGGCTCTGCGATACTTTAACCGAGCACTTAGTTGCCAAATGACTGAACGTAATGTCATTCTTAACCATAGATTGTGAAATATTAGGCGAGTGTTTTGTCTCGCTCGCTTTCCGATGCTCCGTTTTTGTCTCGCATCTTTAATTCTCGTCCGTCCAGTGCCAGACCCCCTCCAGCCTCTCCTGCCTGCCTGTCTGTGTAGTGTAGTGGAGGCCAGAGGCGTGGGAAGCCACACAGAAGAGTTGGACGCTGATTGTTATAGCTGGGTAAAAAAGTATCATATTATTTCTTGCGTCTTTGTGCTAAGATAACTCCCAGCGGCCCGTAGCTTCATGTTGGGAGGACAGACACGAGAGAGCGCTCTCAATCTTCTCATCCGACGGTCGGTGAGAAATAAGCAGATTTCCCAAAATGTTGTTCCCCGTGTTGTTCCAGCTGTTTTACTGGAGATGCATCTCGTTAAAGATGGATGTAAATAGGGCGTTGTAGTGGGTAAGACGCATGCTGTATGTTTTATTTTGATTGCGACCTTACCCCGTCTTTTGTTTCTGACCTTTGTTGCATTCATTCCCCCCTGTTCCCTTGTTCCCTTGTTCCCTGTCACCTCTCAACTCTCTACTATTGAACTAAAAGTTAAAATGACCCTCTAGTTCAAAGAACACAATCAGAGCAACACCGCACAGCAGAGTGTTGTGGTTTGGTAGGTTCAACATCAAAGCATATTAAACTTATGTTCCAGCTGCACGACTGTGAATGACGAGTATGTTTTCTTTCTGCGTTTCAGACTCGGAGAAGGACGATGGGGAGCTGGGAAACGGGATTGCCCAGTGGAGACTAAATGAACAGCTCTTCCCGTGTCCTGTCTGTGGCAAAGTGTTTGGCAGACAGCAGACTCTTTCTAGACATTTGTCTCTACACACAGGTAAATAAACACGCGCATACACTCACGTCGTCGGCGTATGTGCACACTCGTCGCCGCACATTTGCATCTCTTTGTTTAATGTGTAGATGTTCGCTGCCGTGTTCGTGCGGCCCACAGTAAGTAAATAAGGTTGACTAGACTAGATTACCCTTCCTTTAAAGAGATTACCACCATGATTAGTCTCACTGGGAAATCTGCCCGTCTAATTACCCAGCTAGAGGAATGCCTCACAGAGTATCTACACACACACACACACACACACACACACACACACACACACACACCAGTAATTCTGATGCCGTCACGATTGTTTCCCTCATTCACTTTCTCTCTCACACTCAGACACGGGAGACTTCCTCTGGATGAAGCTGTACGCTCCCTTGTGTCCTGATTACACTGTGTTTTTAAACTTGGCCCTTCTTTGCTCCCGATTGATCCATTCTATCCCATCACTGTCTACTGCAATCCCTCTCTCTGTCCTTATTAGGGAAATAAATTAATGACTCTCCTGCTTCATGCAATTTTATTTCAAGCAAATTACCGCTGGATTAGAAATGAATGCAACTTGAGATTGCAGACTAAATCACCGGGCGCACAAATGGAGACTTGTGTACAAAATGCCCCCACACAATTGGACATGCTCTCGCATTTTGCGTACACACGCTACACGACACACACACACACACCATCTGAGAGTGTTGGCTGTGAACAGCTTGGCCACACCACAGAGAGCAGAAGCAGGGGCATATGTCAGTGTGATGGTCTTTTTGGTTTCCCCGGCGACATAAAGGTTGCCTGGCTTCATGTCCTTGGGGCAAAGTGTGTGTGTGTGTGTGTGTGTGTGTGTGTGGGTGGGGGGGGGGCTATAGGAAGTGGACACGTTGATTTGTTTAGGGATAAAAGGAAATATTGTGATTTAATTGTTTTTAATTAGATTTTATAGTGCTTGCAAATTAGGTAAAATGATGTCTGTACGTTCTCATATTTTCACCATCTTGTGGCATTTACAGGAATATCTAGATACCCTGAAAAGTTGATTTTATCAAACATCACATGGTGTTTTTTCTTCCTCTTTCCCAGGATCAGAGTTACAGTTGGGGTCAGGCGAAGGTGAGGCAGGGTTAGGCATTAAGCAATTAGGTTTAAGCTTGCTTTAAAAGCTCAGAGGCTGAGCGCAACTTAATGAAATATCATCTGAGGTAATGTTTACAGTAACCCGATGTCTTGTGTCTGTGTTTATTTTTGCAGAAGAGAGGAAGTACAAGTGTCACCTTTGTCCTTACGCAGCCAAGTGCAGGGCTAACCTCAATCAGCACCTGACCATCCACTCTGTGAAGCTGGTCAACACAGACGCTGAGCAGATCGTCAGCGCCGTTACAGCCGACTCCACCGAGCGCAAGAACTGCCCTTACTACTACAGGTGGTGACAACAGACCAAAACACCAACGCTCAACTCTTTTTAGGACGTCTCCAGCAAATAGCAGAGGATAAAATCTTGTTTTTTTTATTGATCTGTATCTGCTGCCTGACGCCCAAGTATATCTTGATATATTTCTTGATTTAATTTCTCCCCAACTGCTCTATTGTGTTCACTCGTTTCCCTCCAACCTCTAAATCTTCCTCATAAACATCATAACATAAACATAAACAATCTTGTTCATTTAATTTGTACAAAATGTTTGTGGTTATAGGTGGGGTTATGTGCCAAAAATATTCAATTTATTTTATCTGACGGGGAAGATGCAATTTATTATTAATAATGATAATTAAGTAATAATGCCGATCATGACACTTGATGTGCTGCACAAAGACGGCCCTTTTTATGGAGAAATCCACATTTCTATCTACGATTTGATATTTCACCATGCTCCTAGCTACTGTGCTACGCTACGCTAAGCTAACTGTGTCCTGGCTGCAGTATTTACTGTACAGACGAGAGAATGTTCTCAATCTTGTCCTTCGAGTGCATTTCCCAAAATGTCCAATAATGATCTGAAAAGAATTAGTTCCACGTCTGCTGTGTGGAAATGTTTTATTTTCAATCATATTTATTCAATTAGAAGAAATGTTTCCAGGCTGTACTACTTTAGAAATGTATGCAGACATAATATAACACTGAAGCTGACGGTCTCCCCCCTGTTATTCTCGCCATCTTCCTCCCTCTTCCTCTCTGTTCTCTGTGCAGCTGCCATGTGTGTGATTTCCAGACTGAGCTGAATGCCCAGTTTGTGAGCCACATGTCGCTCCATGTGGACAAGGAGCAGTGGATGTTCTCGCTCTGCTGCAGCGTCTGTGACTACGTCTGCATGGAAGAGAACGACATGAAGAACCACATTAGTACTGGACATGCAGGTACAGGGTCCCTGATTACGCCCGACAGTCCCTCTCACGTGTGTGTTGGTGTAATGGTGAAAAAAACGGCCATCAAGGAGACGACAACCAACAGTCAAAAACCTAAACTTATGCAGTTTATTACTATTGCATAAGGCAAAGAAAAGCAGCAGATCTAGACGCTGGAACTGCACACGCATCTAAACTCAAACGATTAATCGTTTTTTTTTCTAATTTCAACTTTTCTGTCGATTTGACTAAAAGATTAATCTCTTCAGCTTTAGAGTAACGTCCTTGTGTCTGCTGTGTGTGCAGGGTTCTCAAACGTAATGTTCTGGATAGTAGCTAAGTGCCTAATACAAGCCCTAGAAAAATGCCTTATGGAGTTATTTTCAAAATTACTCTCACATGTTCGAGTGGGTGGTAGCTTACACATTGTGGCTCTTGTTCACGGCTCAGAATAGAAATACAGTGCAGTACTTGGACAGTGACACATTTTCTATTGTTTTGGCTCTGTACTCCAACACATGGGGTTTAAATTTAACCAGCGACTGGCGTTAAAGCGCTGGCTTTCAGCTTTTTAAGGGTTTTGAGAATTGTAGCCCCTCCAATTACTGACATCGATAAGTGTGCAACGCCGACACTGTGTGTGTAAACACGCTCGATTTAAAGCTCAAAGTCCGTGTCGTTTATCAATTAATCTGCAGATTATCTTTACAATTATCCAACCAACAGTCCATAATCAAATCTATTCAGTTCATCATCATATAAGATTATAAACCCCATGTGAGAACCTGCTACCTGTACATGTACCTGTACATAAATCAATTAGAATTAGCACCTAACTTTCACCTCCAAGTCAAAACTTCCTAATATGACAGTAATTTGCGCCTCATAAACACACAGTTCTGTGTCAGTTCAGAGGACACGGGGAAAGAAAAGCCGTAGAATTGGGTTTCACAAACAAACCTCCTCCAGTCGACCTTCTCTGCACTTTTAAAGCTGTTGGTGTAAACCCCTGGTGGTCGATATGAGTGTTTTTGTCTAAAACAGCTTTGTCCAGTTTATTGCTGACGTTTTGCTCCTCTACTGTTCCTCAATGTGTGTGTGTGTGTGTGTGCTTCTTGTGTGGGTGGGTGGGATTGTCCGGCCTAGACAGCTGAGGGGTCTTTCAGAGGCCACAGTGGCCTTGTTTATCTGAGAAGGTTGGCCCTTATCGTGCCTGAGGGGAAAAAATCAATAGGCCTTGGTTCCTTAGGAGACGAGCTGGGTTTACGATGCCACTGTGGCCATCTTTTAAGTCT
The DNA here is from genome assembly GCF_900634415.1 of Cottoperca gobio. Taxonomy (NCBI): domain Eukaryota; kingdom Metazoa; phylum Chordata; class Actinopteri; order Perciformes; family Bovichtidae; genus Cottoperca; species Cottoperca gobio. The sequence continues at coordinate 4,629,837 of NC_041355.1, read as the reverse complement.
CTCAGCCTGGATGGCATTTATCCAAGTCTCACACAAGATGGACACCACCACCGCCGAACACACACGTGTACCGCAGCTTGTAGTCTCCTCGTACGTTCCACCTTCTACGAGTCTTAATAAAGTGTCACGGTCCAGCCCTGTTTTGTTAAAGCGTGGACACTTCCGAGTGGAGACAGAACGGCACTTAGAGTGAATCCTGTCACACGGTAAAAGGCTAGTTATCTGGTCAACTGTGTTAGACACTCCCAGGCAGGAGATGGCTGAGCTCAGCAGGTGTGACAGTTCAAGCTGAGGACTGGACTCCCATGGGGAGAGGGTTGGTTGGGTGCCCTTCTCTGCAGGGGGGGGGGGACAGGTTTTGACAGGTTTTGACTTGATTTTTCCTCTGGAGACTTTGACAGAGAGGAAGATTTTGCTTCTTTTATTGCTTGTTCGTATGTCTTGAACGTTGAGGACGAAGTTATTCTGTAAAAGAGAAAAATGGAATATTTTTCAGTAAAGGTGTGTTTCAAGGTCGAGGCCCACTGGCTAAGAGCAGCGCCTTTTCTTTTTTTTTCTTCCCTTTTTGCTTATATTCTGTGGCATTAGCCTTTTGGATATTGTAAGAGAAGGCAAGTGTATGTTAAATACTGCAGCAGTGGAGATAAAAGCTCCCTCAAGCTGGTTCAATATCATATTCAAAATGCTGCTAACACCGCACTGTGAATGACCCTGGTTTATTTAGATTTGATTGAAGGCAATTAATCATATCTTCTATTAAAGTATAATGCCTTGTGTGTGCACTGCATGCCTACCTTCTTCTGTGTTTTAGACCCATGTGTGTGTGTGTGTGTGTGTGTGTGTGCGCCTGTGCCTGTATTAAAAAGATAGGTCAACCATTTCAGGATCTGTGCAGCCTTTTCTCCTTCCTTTCACTCCCTCCTGAGTGAATGCCCTTTGTTGAGCTGTGCCCTGAGATGCTCCCGCCATCTTAGCTCCTTCGGCCATGACCCACGCTCCTCACCCCTCCCTCCCTCTCTCTCGCCCCCTCCCCTTGTAATTCCCTCTCCCTTCCCAGTGAATTGCAGACTTAGAGAAGGGGATCAATAAAAGCACACTGCATCTTGATTTGACTGGCAGCAGGGCCTTAGTCAGAGCACAGGGCAATTGAGGCTGCCTGCTTGTATTCTGTTTCTGTTTGTTTGTGTGTGTGTGTGTGTGTGTGTGTGTGTGTGTGTGTGTGTGTGTGTGTGTGTGTGTGTGTGTGTGTGTGTGTGTGTGTGTGTGTGTGTGTGCGTGTGTGTGCATGTACATAACGAAGGGGTTCTTGTAACAGATTTTTCAGCATTGAGGATACACCACAATTTGTACAGTTGGCTCTTGGTACAGTTCTTCCCCAACATTGCTTTCCAACGTAATAATAAAGATTTCTCACTCTTTGCAATCTGTCCTCTTGTGTCCAGGTCTGAACTCGAGGAGTCCCCTCAGCGAGACCAAGAGCACCTCCTCGTCCCTCTCGGCCCTCAGCGACTCACTCAACAGCTCGGAGGGCGGAGACCTCACCCACGGTAACGAAGAACTCAGGGGCCTGCTCGCCCCGCCCTCCTCTGCAGGCAGCCAGTCCAGCTCTGGAAGCCACTCGGGATCAGGAACTGAGGACAAGTCTGAAAAAGGCAAGGCATTGTGGGAATTACTGCAACCAGATGCACTGAATCCTTGTAATGTTTATATTCATGTCTGACTCGGCAACAACAAGGCATGAGGTATTATTTATGACGAGTTAAACAGTCAGAAACTCTGCAAGACTGTGTGGGTGTGGTTCTATCAGATTTGATTGACAGTGACCAAACAATGTAGGTTATGTAGGGCCCTATCCTTGATGAGACTTCAGGGCCTTTGTAAAGTAGAAATCTGTGATGAGACTCAACACTGTGACGGCCTCATTCATCAGTACTTTTGTCATTTTAGAATTACACCGATAATGCAAATGAGTTCTGACGTGACAATGTTAACGTTAACGTAGGTCTCTTGTGTTGTTGACTAAGAGCATAGTCATCCCTTTTGGTTTCTTCCTTGTCTGAAGAGCACAACCAGGCTCACCCTCTCCCTGTTTGCTTCTCCACAGGCTTCGAGTGCGTCTTCTGCAATTTTGTGTGCAAGACGCGTAGCATGTATGAGCGGCACCTCCAGATCCACCTCATCACCCGAATGTTTGAGTGTGACGTCTGCCACAAGTTCCTCAAGACGCCCGAGCAGCTGCTGGAGCACAAGAAGTGCCACACCGTCCCCTCCGGAGGGCTCAAGTAAGGAAAGCAAGTACAGACAGAGGTTCCTAACTCCGCCCGTCCTCCCCCCTCCCCCACCCTGTCGATTTCACTAGACACAAAAAGATGCATTCAGTATAAACACATCGTCGAGCAGCTGTAGGGGTGTGCAAGTTATGGCGTATTTTAAATCTGGATTAATTTAGGTTTCAGGAATTTAAGTGGAATTTTAGTGAAATAACGTAAAGACCTTATCTGGGTTCTTTCAAATAAGAGCTTTTAACAGTCATACAGCTGAAGACGGAAACACAGATTTGTGGTCTGTTTGAAGGTTATTCTCGTCAAGTGTCCTTAATCAGTTAACCTCCCTTTCATGTTCATTATCTGCAGCCAGCAAATGAAATGATACAAGCTGTAGTTTTTGCTCGACAGCCTCTCTTGGCAAGTGTAAGTTATTAGACAGTGGTCTCTGTGGCTGCTATGAACAGAAGGGAGAGTGGAAAGGAGATGGAAATGGGTTTCCCCTCAGGGTCTGTTGTTCTACTGCCCACAGCTAGCAGCCATGCCAAAGATATCTGAAACATTGCATTCCAGAAAGCTACTTCCCCCCCCCCCCTCCCCGAATACAGACACTTATATAAAATGTGTTGGCACACCCCTAGAGAAATAATCATTTCGAGCAAGAACAAACGTCATATTACTTAGATCTGTAACATCACAGACTACACCAGGGCTGCCCCAAGTGCTCCTGCAGTAAGGTTCAATTTGGCCCACTAGATTCCAAATGATATTATAAATCACAGTTAATTCTGTTGTGTTTGTTGTCAGGTAAAATGCTCTTTAAATATGTAGGATCCCTCATTAGTAACGAGATGAGATCGGTTACAGGAAGTCAGTTTGATTGATTGAAGCCTGAAGTTTCATCTCAGGGCAGAAACTGCTGAACTTGCAGCCTTTTGATAAGAGCACGGATATAAAGTATGGCATCATAAAAATGATAATCACTGTATAACAAAAGTCATAAAGAAAACTTGGCATTGTATGTCATAAAAAGTTATGTAGAAAAAGAAAAAGAAACATAAAATAGTCATTAAAAAAAAAAGAAAATAAGTCGTATTTTGTAAAAAGAATCAGAAAAGTCTTACAAATGTTTATAGTATGTCGTAAAAAATGTCATATCGGATTCAGCACCGCTTTTGGTGTTTTTGCAGGGAGTGAGTGAAAGCCTACATGTGTCTGGTACTGAGACGCTGTGGCACCAAACAAGGGGAAGATATGTTCGCAGCTGTGCAGAGACTGCTGGAAAAGAAAGTCTTAAGTGTCAACGTTTGGGCAACCCTGCACTACACATTGACACAAATTAATCCAAATGTAAATATATATATATATACCAAAACTAATGCAGGCTGTTTGTGGAGAGAAACACATATCTCACACTACAGTTTGCATCCCACCCCCTACATATAGAAGAATATGAACAAGTGCTGGTGCACATTGCATATAGTTATCTAAGGCAGCCTTGCGTTCCTAATATGGATTGACTGTTTACGCAGTTGTAGTCTCCTCACGTGCCTCCCTCTCCATCTCCATACTCCAGTCCCTCAGGAGCCTTTGTTGTACTGTGACACGTTTATGTCCCATTTCAGGTCTGTCAAGCTAACATAAAACCTCAATCTGTCGAACCAACCAAACCACACACTGATGATGTTAGTGTTTGAGTCCCGGCCAATCATAATAATGTACTTTTACGGCGTCTGGGATTAATATTGGCCTTTTTTTTTTTATATATATATATATATATATTTAGAAATATTGCAGTAAATGAAACATTTTGTAAAGATTCATTTCAAGCAACACAAGCCATTTTTTTTTGTTTTTGAGTTGCTGTCATAACTCCAGCTGTGCATGTGCAGAATCATGGAGTATCATTATGATTATCGCCTCATCTTGTCATAAACAAAGATCTGTGTTCTATATCCTTTTTTTTTTCTGTGCAGCCATGCAGCGGAGCTAGGATGTTGTAAACATTGCTAAATGTCTGGAAATGGTAGCTTTTCTCTAAATGTAAAAGCTGTCAACACAGTTACATTGACTTATGTTTTATACACACCCTTTGGCTCACGGAAGACAAACACACAAGAAGCCCCTTCGTAGCTGAAAGGTCTCCACGCAGCATCTTTAGCCCCTGACTGGAGGATTTGCTGCTAGCTGTAGTGTGTGCGTGAATACATGTAAAGGAGTTTTTACAACCGTTTTTAATGTTTCTTCTGTCTGGTGTTAATGTTTTTGAAGCCAGATTGATTTCTTTAAAGCTATCGTTTAAAAGGGGAAAGAAGCAGATTGTGGATGTTTTACATCTTTTCTTTAATTTAAGGCAGAAACAAAAAGAGATAAAAGCCCTTTTTTGATATCTTTTTATATTTAAATGTATCAGAAAATGTGCTTTAACTCAACGTCTTTGCTGTACTGTTTACATCTGCACATGTAGGTTATCTGTTCAGCTCTTCAAGGCTTACACAGTCTTTTAATTTGTGTAAACCACATTTTAGATTTACTTTCAAAAGCAGGCCGGATTTAACCAAACGGGTGTAGAGTCAGTCGACGGACCTTAAGTGCAAACCGGTTTTAGATGAACTCGTATTGCCTACATTTTCTGACCTCAACATCCAGATCAAGATTTTTTTTTTTCCCTCAACTGGTGTGTACACACACGTGTATACGCTTGAGCAATGTGAAGTGTTTCTATGTAGCAGTGTGTAGAAAGGGAGAGAGGGCCTTGACCATTTGGAGGTTTTTCTGAGGTGATTCTGTTCTGCAGGGTTTGTGAAGCGCTTTGGGGCCCAGAGCAGATGAAAGGTGCTATTTAAATGTAAGTGCCACTCCATTCCTTCATTTCCCTTCATGTCCTACTGCTCCAATCTTTTCTCCAGCCTGTCACCCCCCCCCCCCCCCCCTCCTCCTCCTCCTCCTCCACACACACATTTACCTGATCACCTCAATTCTCCAACCATTAAACTGCCACACATACCACCATGAGCACACAGAACTCTACATGACACACACTTTTCCTTTACCTGCCCTTCTCCTCTTCACCATTTTGAGTGATTTAAAATTTCAAGGTATGTTATGTGCTTTTCAATGTTCACTTCCCCTTCAACTTTCCTTTGCTTTTGTGTGTCGTGCCCTCCCTCCCTACTTCCCTTTTGTTGCATTATCCAGGTGCCCTTTCTGCATCTACTCCACCAATCGTCCAGCGGCCATGGAGTGCCACCTTAAGACGCACTGTAAGATGGAGTACCGCTGCCGCATCTGCCAGGGACTGTGGCCCGACCAGGCCTCATTGGAGGCCCACATGCGCGGGCACCGCCTGGGCAACCACTACAAGTGTGAGCAGTGTGGCTACTTGTCCAAGACGGCCAATAAGCTGATCGAGCATGTGCGCGTGCACACGGGCGAGCGGCCCTTCCACTGCGACCGCTGCTCTTATAGCTGCAAGCGCAAGGACAACCTCAACCTGCACAAGAAGCTGAAGCACGCACCGCGCCAGACTTTCGGCTGCCAAGAGTGCCCTTTCACCACCACACACCCCTTTGTCTTCAGCCGCCACCTCAAGAAACACCAGAGTGGAGGAGCGGGGGGACTGGACGGAGACTTAGGAGAAGAAGAAGAAGTGGAGGAAGACGAGGAGGCAGGAGAGGAGGAGCTGCCACTCCAGGGAACATCACCAGGGGGCTCCTCGCTGCGGAAGAGTGAGGAGAACTTCTTGTTTTGCAGAGGAGGAGGGAGCAGTGGCGGGAGTGGGAGTAACAGCCCTCTCATGAGTCTAACGGCGTCCCAGGCGCTCCAGTCCGTTGCCCTGTCACTCACACTGGGCAAGTCCCACCAGCTGGACGCCAGCAGTCGTCTGCGCTGCCTAGTCAGCTCTAACGGCAACAACGCCGCCAGAAACCCCGGCGGCCCGAGCAGCGGCAGCCCCTCCCTCTTCCTCCCCTCGTCTCGCCACGTGTTCGAGCAGTACAGGAACTGCGACCGGGCGCACCTGATCCCCCTCACCACATTGTTCACCCACAACAGCCGCTTCACATTCCACTCGCACCTCCACTCCAGATGGCGGCCCGCCACATCTCCTCTCCTCTTCTCCTCCAACTCGGCGTTCCCCTCCCGCTCTCCCCCCTCACCCTCCTCCCACAAACACTCCTTCCTGGCCTACCTGGGACTGATGGAGAGAGCCAAGACTGTTTGACCTCGCCCACCTCCTCCTCCTCCTCCTCCTCCTCCTCTTCACCCTCTCCCTCCCACTCCTCGGACAGTGCTGTGAATGACACTTGACCATTGCAGTGGGAGCAACGTCTTTTCCAATCAGACCAGCAGAATAAGCTGGACCAGACAAACATATTGAAGAAAAGAAAAAAAAAAACATTTATAAGAGAAAAAGGCTGTACATGCTAAAAATGCATTTATATCAAAAAGCTGCTTTTCTTATCAGTTCTATCGATTGAATTATTACTACTTCAACTACTACTCTCTATTACCTTTCTTTTCTGTTTTTAAATGTCTGAATGACTTGGACCCAGTTGCATTATCTGAGGAAACTAACGTATCTCAGTTTTATAGATTTCTTTTTTTTTTTTTTTCTTCCGTTAGTCGTTTGACGAGATAAAAAGATGAAACAAAACTTGCAAGTGCTATATTTTAGTGCATTTTTGTCTATCGCTATTATGCATCGAAATAGCATGCCTGTGTTTCAACTAGCTTTGACGTCATTAGGAAGCTACATTTGAGATATCCTGAAGTGTTAGCGGTGCAACGTGGAACGAACCGATGAAACGGAATGCTTTTCATTGTAAAAGGCACGTTTCCAAAGCAACGCCTCAAACCACGCACTTACTTATTTATCAGTCTTGTACATAGTTTTGTAGCCCCTCCCCTTCCCATCTTTTTTGATTTCCGTTGTTTTTTTGTATAACGGTGAACACATTGTATGCATAGCTGCTGCCTGATATCACCTCCGTCTCACAATGAATATCCTTTAAATGGGTTACTAGCTAATTTTAATAGGTTTTTTTGTAAGCTCACAAAACGGAAGATAAGCTGTGATCGTGTAAATAAGGAGAATCTGACCCATCATGTTTTACATTTATTGCTAACAATCTGATTTGAATATAAATGTTGACAATGAATTTTGCACTCACCGGTGAATAAGCAGTGAAATAATGAGACTCGCGACAAAGTAGAAACACGTTCGTGAGACCAGGTGGATATCAGCGCAGCTTCATATGCAGAAGTATGTATCACGCACCTATACTTAGAAGAGATATATGAGATAACTGTTTTGTGGAGGTGACCAGCTCTGGGTTAGCGAGCTACCCCACAGCCAGGGTCACCACAGGCCGATTTAATGGTGCTTTTTGGAGCTTTTTGTAATTTTTGTGTACAAAAAAAAGAAAAAAACTGTTCCAAAATGACTTGAATGAATGTATTTTTGTTTATGTACATGAAAAAGAAGCGATACAGAAGTGTGAGCAGGGACGTCTTCTGTGCTGGAAAAGACGGGGAAAGTTAGTGTGTTTGGTGGCCTTCTGTGTCTTTTGGGTTGTTTTTGTCTTTCTTTCTTTTTTTTTACTTTTTTTACTGAGCCTTTTACATCATAATAAAACATTTTCTACTAACATTCATAGAGAAACCCATCGTGAGAAAAAAAAAAGCTCCTGTAGGTGCAATGATGAAGCAAAGCCATTCATTTGTACAGCATTGTGTTTTAAATGGCACTGGCTTCTGTTAGGCCGGCAGACATGGTACTGCTTTTTGTCCCCCCCCCCCCCCCCCCCCCCCCCCCTCACCTCCCCCCTCCTCTCCCCTTGTCAACCTTTTGAGTTTTAATTGCACTTAATGTAGTTACACTTCAAGCCAAAAGCACTTAAACCTTTTATTTTCCTTTTTTTTTTAAAGCGCAAATTTAGATCCAACCAAGTTACCGTAATGTGAACTGGACAGTAGTTGCTGTAAATGACTCAATCAACACCCCTTAGTTTTGCATGTAGGCATTTCTAGCAGTGCAAAAGGCCTGCCTCTGTGAAATCGGAGAACGTAAATTAATACAAATTGCATGAATTAGACAGTAGAGGTCAAGCTCTCCCTGGAAACTAAAGGTCCCAGGCTAAATTGTGATAGCCAGTTTTGCACAGTGCTGCACTTTTTGATTATTAAGAGAATATGTATTTATCCGTAAAATGCTCAAAAAGAAGTACGTTTCCGAGATAAGGGCAGCATAGTACAAGCATTTTATTTTGAAAAAAAAAGCTTTACCCGTTATTGATAGCGCTTGTGTTTTTAAGTGGGTGGTCTTCAAGCCAAAATCCCTTATTGTAAAGGGATTGCTTTTTTATTTTCCTTATGTTCTCCTTGTGTCTATTTTACTCATGCATTTTCTTATAATGAATCATTGTTGCTTTTTTTATTTTTCTACTTAAATCATGTCGGAAGAAATAATGTCGATTTGGACGGAGAACATGAATTGTCGAGACCAAAATGTAACTCTGGGCAGGATGTGATGTTAGGATTGAATCCGTCACGTCCTGCTCTGGAGTGATGCCTCGATTGTCCCCCCTTTTACACTGTTTGTTTGTTCCTTTTGGCATGCTGTCTCTGGAGTGAAAGGAGCATCCCTCCAACACACACACACACACACACACCCACACACACACACTCTCCTTGTACTATCTACGTTATCTTTTATACTCTAGTGCCACTTGGTGGAAGGAAACCACCTGAGACTTCTGAGAATGAGTCAAACTAATTGTCAGGGTCCAAAAGAAAGAAAAGAAAAGTTGAAAAGAATGTGTCCACTCTTGACACCTTTTTAAAAATGTCTGCCTTTTTTAGTACAGCGTAATCATGAATGGCTGCACTTCTTTATGTCCCCCCCCCCTAGTTTGAGTGTAATGTTTAAATAGGCAACAGGGCTCGATCCGTTTTGAAAACCAATATTCTTAAGCACTTATTCTGTTTATCTTTAGCCCAAATTGTAAGTCACACAGTGATCTTTTATTTTATTTTTTTTAAAAGCTTGACTACCTTTTCAGCACTTCAGAGTATGCATGACATTGCCCCCCTCTATAGTTCTTTAGCACTTAACTGTGTTTAAAACTAACTCCCTTGGTTGCATTTAGCTAGCATCACACTGCACTGTCTACAATCAGTTAGCTTTAAGTTTGGCTGTCTGTTATGATTTAGAAAAGGCTCAGCTATCTTATCTTTTGGCACTCGGTAAAGATTGGTATGTGCTGTACAAAGCTTTTTTTTATTACTCCATTGTTAAGGCTGTACAGGGTTGTGACGATAACTGGTAAATAGATCATTTGTACTTTTTTGGTTTTGTATTTTGTTTTCTTTGTTTGGCATTATTTTATGTTCAACTTGCCAGGTCTAAATGTAACAGGATTTGAAAGTAAAGCTTACATCAGATATTACGTCAAGTGTTTTGTCTTTTCTCTGCTCTTTATGTCGGTGGTGTGTGTGTCACATTAATCCACCACGAACGGCGTCACGCTTTCACTTTGCTAAATGAGACTCATTTCTATTTATCAATGCTATAAAGTTTATTTGCATGTTGAACGGTGATCAGACGACTCGGCCGAGCATCCGGCTTGTGTCATACTCGTGTAATAATTACTAATATATTCTAACATCTACAGTTGTTCTTTTCCTTTAGTAGCGTTATTTAAAGTCCAATAAGCAGAACACAGGCCGTATACAATTTTAAATTAAAAAAAGACAGTGTTCATATCGCTAAACAAAGATATTGAAAATAATTGTAATAATTAAGAATATTTTAAGTAAAATTATAATTTTTAAGCGTATAGGATGTTTAATTGGAAAGCGTTAGTTAAATCAAACACAATAGTACAAAACCTTCAGTGGCATTAGAGTTCAGATACGGTCGACATGATATATTATATTATTAAATGTAAAATCTAAAAGATCATTTGACGACACGCTTCCTCTGAAAGTCAATAAACTAATATTGAATATTGCCCAAAACAAGGATCCTCATGTTTAGCTCGCATCCAAATCAACTTCTGAGGAGTGCGAAGATGAAATAAACTCATTCTGCCACAAATATTACCAAGAAATATAAAAGCCTTGGTGCCCATTAACGGTTGAAAGAAGCGCAAGTAAAGACATGCTCTTCATCTCTTCTCGCCGTTTCTTTTCATGTGTCCGAGCAATAAGGGCAGCAGAAAAGAGCAGACGTCATTCAGAGAGGAGCCAGGGACATGAATTAAGGAACAGCACTGATCATCTTTGAGGGACATAGCATTCTCTCATTTAAAACGGTGGCGTGCCATCATAATAATAAGGAATAGGATCTGTCATGGTGTCTAGCTGGTGTTTTTATTAGACCGATGGGAGGTCTCTCTCCCTCTCCTCTCTGCGTTGTAGTAATGAAAGTTACAGCACGTTCTCGCCCAGCCAAAGGTTGGCCCTGCCTAATGAAAACAGATGAAGCAGAGATAAAGTGTTTGCCGACATTAAGGGACTCATTTATCACCGTTAGCCCCCGAGCTATAGAACACCTTGGTCTGGAGCTCTCCTTTAACAGGCCCTGCCTCAAAGTACCCTGGTGGCACGCTGCAGCTTCCAGGCACATGGACACCTCTTCCTCTCTTATTCGTTGCAAGGCTTTGCGTTGTTTTAACAGATAATATCGCTGTTTACATTTCTATGTGTATACATTCTCATCCACAGCGGCTATAATAAGATGTATTGAGGTTTTAACCGTTTAAAGTTTTAGAGGAACCTTCCTACGGAAAGGATTTCGCAGTCCTTGCGGGACCTCCATCACCGCGCCCTCAGTGTTGACCCATGTGGGTTCGACAGCCATTCGAAGCCGAACCTCTTCTGTTGAGGGGCCATGTTCTCATCTAGCTGCTCATCTTGCCTGTGTAATAATGAATCTTTTCGGCTGTGTTTAAAGCTGCTTAATTAAGTTCAAAGCAGCGCCCGGGGCACTGTGCGCCTGCTCAGCTGACCTCCCTATGAGTGGAAGTGTTGATTAGGAAGTGGAGAGACATGCAGGCACTGCAGGGGATGGCTATTGATTGAAAGGATAGAAAACCTCATTTGGATTTTGTGATTGGAATACCACACTGTACATGGGGGGCTGTTTTTCTTCATTTACCGAATAATAATAACTTTATTCCTGCGCTGACAGTTTGCTGACATTGTCAACTAAGTGAGGAATTTCTGAGATGAGACTAAATGCTGGAGTTTTGCTCATCCCAATAATAGCCCTTTACCCTGGCCCGAGTTGTCTGCACAATGTCGACCTTTCGACACCACCTCGCGAAAGTTGGCCGCTGTCGATCGATAGCGTGTTAGCTTTTTGTTTGAAGGTTCAGGCTGCCTTGGCTTTATTACAGCTGCTGAGAGTCATGGGGGAGTCGTGCACGGCTTTGTGAGAGAGGAGCTCCCTCTTGTTTGCCAAAAGTGTAATCCCGCCATGACCCGCCGTGACCCTGCCCTGAGAGGAAAGCTGCTTAGACAGAAGTGCGTGTCTGTGGGAGCTCCCAGCTGCCTGGCCTCTCTCTCTCTCTTTTTTTCTCTCTCTATTTTGCTCACCATATCTACCTCACACTCCCCCTTTGCCCCTTTATAGCTCCATATACATCTTTTTATCACACACAATCTCTCTTTTCACACCTCACTCAATACTTTCCTTTTCTCCTCTCCTGTTTACCTCCTCAGCTTTTGCAGTTAACTCCGGCGCATGCTTCACTCAGCATCGATACTTCCAGGACTCCCCCTCCTCACTGTCCCTCATCCGCCATCGAGGTTTTTACCCTGTGAAGGAGCTGAGGCTTCGCTAAGTGGAGACAGATCTCTTCTTTTTTTTTTTCTCCAAAAGACAAAATAAACACACAAAGTCCTGCCATACACAGCCTTCAGTACAGGCTGCAGAGCAGAACCACTGGCACACGAGGAAGAGAAAATGAAGGAAGAAAATGACCTCTGGAATCGATTTGGCATGGGTTGAAGCCAGGGCAAAAACTGTGCGGAACAAGGCTCCGCTGAGGCTGCCTGTTGATTCGTAAATCTATTCATCTTTGGAAAAAAATTAGGCACCGAAACTAATTGGTGAATATGAAATTCCATGTTTATTCAGTCTTTAATAGTGTGTAGAAGTTGTGCAAGTCTGCTGGAAATACATGCAGCTTTATGCAAAGTGTGAGCCAAAAACAAAGATGTCAGGTTCAAGTCTGTGCAAAGAAAAGACAGTCTAGGGCTGAGGGCAGGCGGCCGAGAGAGATGATCTCTCATGTGGTGCGTCACTCACTTGCCGCTTGTGCATGTGTGTCCAGTTTGGTTGGACACGCATGATGGGACATGTATTTACAGTACATGCATGTTTGGTGCCCAGCCCACGGGGCATAGCATCACTGCCTTGCCCGAAACCCCCGCTGCGCCCGTTCCCCATTCTCTGGGGTGAGACATCACTCTGCGGGGGTCAGCAGCAATCTGATTCAGGATGCTCTGCAGGGGGTGTTTTAGGGGGGGGGGGGGGGGGAGCGTTTACCCAAAAGTCCCTGGGCCAAGCATATCCAGACTTAGGGCGGCCTGAATCAGCAGGGAGGACAGATCATACCCCCCTGCTGGGTGCTGCCTCAAATACAAAGCTACTGCTTGGCCACTCCAACTGGATGACAAACACATTATAGAAGAGAGAAGGGGCGGGGGCGGGGGGGGGTAATGGGCAGAGGGAGAGCAGCTCTACTTGAGTATGATCGTGTCTTTGAAATAGATAGGACACAAGCCAGCCAACTCCCCTGTTGTTAAGCTCTGCTGTTACCATGGCATTCTATGACAGTCACCAGCCATAGGTTACTTGGTTTCTATGGGTAACAGTTGGCGCCGCACTTCATTCACATCTTCTGTAAGCTAAAGATATCGCCCACCGATTCTCAGCAGCGTATAAGTGAAATCTCTGCGAGCAAAACATGACACACGATGTTCATTTTGAAGCATCTACAGACGCTTTATCGTTTTCTTTCCTGTGAGATGCACAGATTTCAATGATTGGAGTCTGCTGAGGAGAGGAGATTTACTTATAGAGAGCTTAACAGAATAGCCCCAAGGTCAAGCCCAAACTAATCAGCCTCCTCATTTCCCTGGATGGAGTAATGAAGTAGAACGCTGACCCCCGGCTGACCCTGGGAATCTGTAGCAGGGAAAACTGGCCTGGAGACCAATTAGGCAAAAGTAAACAGAAATATTAAAACAGAGCAGTCATTTATTAATAAATATACATCCAGTGCTTCAGTGTGCCTTTATATATAAAAGGCTGGTTTGTTGTTTTACACCAAATGTCACGAAGCCTTACATTTTTGATAAGGAGCTCCTTTTAGTCTGCATCCTAAAGATGATTTGTACGCAGGGTTTATTACAACCTGAGTAGCTTTCCTAATTATCTCATGCACTTGAGCTTTTAATGATTTCCATGATTCAATTATCCCTAAATGAATTCCTGTCTTCAATCAATTAAAGCCATAGCTGCACACTCATCCATCTTCCAATCAGGACGTCGGGAATCCCTCCATCCATTCTCATTTGAGAAGAGAGTGGGTCAAACAAATTAACAGAGATCGCATCCATCCATGTCTTTTCATCTTTTTTCACATTTCCTATCCTTTTTGTGTTACTTTTTACTTTTTAACTATCAGGTTAAATCCCTGTATTATGTGGAATAGGATTTGTGAAGATGAGTTGCAGTTAAATATTCATTATAAATAGGAACAATATGATTCTCCCTGACCCCCCCCCCTCCGTCTGCACAAACGAGCGCCGTGCTTGTGATTATAATGTATTCTACGGAAACCTTGAATAAATACAAGTATAGTGTTTTATCTTTTGTCCTCCGCTGGTTATTGTGATACCTGACGTGAAGGTGAGTGACAGTGGCTCTCTTCATCTCTCAAGAAAGCTCTTATACAAAGACACACACTTAAAGAGATCAGCACACACACACACACACACAAACACACACACACACACACAGTTTGGCACCATCTGCTGGAACCTTGAGAAACATTTCGATGTTGAGAGGATATTTTTAATAAACTAAACTATAAAAGCGTTGATGAAAACATCCCAAGTTAGTTCCAGTGAGATCAAACGTATTTCAAGAATCTTTAATAACACATTGGTTCTTTTTTAAGAGAAAAGCACAAGCATAGTTGACTGATGAACGCAGCCTGTTCTGCCAGTTTACGGCTGAATTAGAGGAAAGAGAAGAAGCACAGAAATGGTTGCCAAGGTGCCCAGATAATCATTTAACCCTCATTGGTTGAGAGGGACGCTGAGGGCAGAGCAGCCTTTTCACATGCTGCTCTTTCCATCCCCATTATCTCCTCTGTCTCATCCCCGCAGCCACCAATATGGTTTCCTTGAAAGGGTTTAGCATTCTTTTAAATGTAAATACCAAATTGTGCTCTTTCTGCGCAGACGCACAGGATGGAGCTGGAGATAAGGTTTGATGAACTATCAGCGCGGTGGCTTTCTCTTGAGCGAAACCGTTTAACAGCAGCGCCAACCGCAGAGCATTAGGGAAGATCAAACACAAAGACAGGCCTACTACACTGCAAGCGGCCTTGTCCGAACATCCCACTATGATGGACTCTCAGCAGCGCTCATCATGTTACTGAGTAGCTTCAGACGTCTTCATTCCGAGGGCAGCCTCGGCTATATCTTTTCCCAGAGCCCTTGCATTTCTTTGGACGGCGGTGAGTGTGCATTCCCTGGCACAATTTTCAATAGAGCTCCCCCCGGAGAAGCCGGGGAATGGCTATCACGACAATTACACTGACAGCTCTTTTCTAAAGTGCACTTGATTTATTTGATTTAGCGAAGATTAATGGCCCTCCCTCCAAGCAGGCCTGGCTAAGACGTGCAGCAAAACACAGGCTTACTCCTACAGAAGCACAGGTGCAGGCTAACACAGATGCTACCAGATGTATGCACACTTCCAAAACCTGTACAGTACGCACATATAGTAGCTACATATTGAACATAATAGTCAAATTTACTTACTACCCAAGAAAACACCAAAAGCGGTGTTGAATCTATTGTGACCCCTTTATGACATTTATTTAAGACATACTATATAATATGACTTTGTTTCTGCCATACTATACTATCCCATTTGTCATTACTTGTTAAGATCTTTATATCAGTGCTCTTATCACAATTTGTTCATGAGATGCATTTTCAGTATTCAATCAATCAAACTGACTTCTTGAAGTGTCGCTGCTAACTGTTGTCATCTTAAGAAAAATAACTAATATTTAGGGATCCTACATATTTAAAGAACATTTACCTCACAAAAACTGAAACAGCATAAACTGTGATTTATATTAGAAGCCTAATTTCTATTAATTATGGAAAAGAAAACATCGGGCTGGCCAAATTGCGGCCCAACTTTGGGCCACGGGCCTCACTTTGTACGGTTCTGGTTTTATTCCGTTCTGCATACTTATTTTGAGTTGCAATAACTTGTATGGTTTTATCTTTTTTTCTCACACACCACACACACACACACACACACACACACACACACACATAAACTGTATGCAGACAGACATGTTCCCAGATCTTGCTGCTAGAGGGAGACACCTGCCCCTCCACGTTGTGCCAGGAAGCGCTACGTCTGGCTGGCCAACAGTTGCCAGGCCAGCGGTCTGGTACGGTCCAGTGCGGTTGGCACTGACGCCTGCCCATCTGCCCGAGTTGACACGTTTGCTCCCACACCACTTGTCCAGGAGGACGAAATGTGCTGTGGTGTCCTGGCAAAGCTCCCTGAAATGTCAACCTGGCGTGACAAACCCATGCCGTCCCCTTGGCCCCTCACAGGCCTGGTAGTGTGGGGCGCTGCCCTGGATCAGACGTGGAGCCAGGAACATGCCACGGTTACAACAACCGCTGATCGACTACCGGGGCGCTACCATCTTGTCCAGGGTGGATAGAGCTTGTTCGGTCGGGTACAGGATGACTGTTCTCATTACTGGCCCTGAACCTTACAAAACTTGGCTATTCACTAATTGATAGAGGGCAGCTGGACAGAAATGAGACATCACGAGGAGGTAATGCATTCAGGGAACACCCTTGGACATCGCAGAAGCAATCCCAACCGATTAAAAACTGCTATGAATGAAACAAGTTATAACCTGGCACCGCCTCTTACAAGCCAAAAACAATGAACGCAAAAGACAAATAATAAGCGGAACATATTTTCCGTTGTTTGAGCAGATGGTCTTGGAGGTGCTGTGAGGGTCTGATGTTGGCCGACTCTGTCCTGCAGCCCCCTCAGGGCAGCAACTGTGAGTGGTCATTAACACGGGGAGCAGGCCATGCCAGGAGAGAGAGAGGAGTCTAGCTGTAGTTAACAGCCACCTTCCAGTGAAATCCTCCTCCTCTGTGCTAAACAGGAACAACTACAGCATTCCTACTGGTTGCCAAGGCTGTAAAAGCAACATATCATGTAAAGACCTTCTAAAAACAAAAGACAATGTTTTGCGAGCACAAAGGAACAGAATGGGGAAAGGTGTATTTCTACTCCATTGCGCCTCATCGCTCACTTTTGCTGAATCTAAGGTTACGGCCAGGGCTGTCTGGCAGTTATCCATACACAGTGAATAATGGCATTTGTGTGTGTGCGCACATGTGTCTGTGCGTGTGTGTGTGTGTGTGTGCACACAGTGGAGCTGTGGACAGGTATGACAGGCTGACCTCCGCATGTTACCAGAGAGAGTGTGCGGCCCAGTGTTACCTGTCATAACATGGGCTGCCTGGAGCCCCGGAGCACCAGCCTGACCAGGCCACTGGGCAGCCAGAAATAATAGACACTGGCAAGAGGGCAATGTGGGGTCACACGGAGGGAGAGAGGAGGAGGAAGAGGGGGGACAAGGACATATGACAGGAGGACTGGTGGAAAGATTAAGGCAGGAGAGTGAGAGGGAGAAGAAGAGAGGAAAGAGAAATGTACTGTGGTGAGGATAATGATGTGGGAGCAAGTGGATCAATCAAGAAGCAAAGAGAGGAAGATAACCGTGAGGTAAGGAAGGTGGCTGCTGTTCTCCTGCACCTCCCTGAGCCTCTAAAGAAAGCCAAAAAAATATGGGTTAAGGCTGTGAGGGAAAAGAAGAGAAAATCTGACTTGTGCTTTCGGAGTTCTCAGCAGTCTGTCCAACACCCTCAAACCAGAACAATAAGCCTCAGCTTTAACAACACAGACCGCCGCGCATCACTTCCCATTTGTTTTGAAGCACAGTTTATCTCTGGGAGTATGATGTTGGATATTCTCGAGGCGCAGCCACTCGCCTGCAGAGATGGAACAGCTGAATTCACTTAGGCAGGCTTGGCCAGCAATTAAAGTGCTGGATTAAGAGTGATTGCATTTTGTGTCCTGAGGAGGCGCTGCCTGCCATCTTGAGAGGTCTCATTAACATGGCTGCCGTGGGCGGTGCTGAGCACTGCCACAGGCAGTTAAAAAATAATGGAGACATTATCAACCTTAATGTCTTGTACCTGGAGTGGAGAAGATTTTATAATCACTATTGTGATGGGCCACGGGGCTGCCAGTTGGGCGAAAGGGAAAGGTTGGCTGAAGATAACCCTTTTTCTGACCAGACCCCTGTGTGTTTTTTTGATCAGCCACTACACGTGGGGAGTCTGAGCAGCTGGATTTCATTAATTGAGTGCTGGCAGCGTTCTGCTCTGGCGGCAGGGGTGAGTCACACTGGTGGGATTGGTCTCTCTCTCTCCCTGATATCATCTTCCAACCATAACTACAAATAATTATTCACTCAAATCCATTACCGGGGGTCAATCAAGTTCCCCAATCAGTTCTAAAGTCCAATTACTGGCGCCAAGGCTCTATTCGCGCCTTCCTGCAGATGAAGGCCTGGCCCACAGGCTGCCCAGTAAATTACACATAGCAAACAGTGTGTGACATGTGTGGGAGAGCGAACCTCCTCAGGTGGGTAATAAAGCAGAGGTACATACTGGTCTCCCTGGGGCATTCTGACCGTACCATCAAGCAGACTTCACCAGGTTAAATAGAATTAGCCCGTGCAATGAGACGCACTTCGAATACCAACCACGTCTCATCACTCTACAGGCTAGAGAGCACGCAGCATGCACAGCGCAGCCTGGTATTAACATCCATCTCA
Source organism: Cottoperca gobio (assembly GCF_900634415.1). Classification (NCBI taxonomy): domain Eukaryota; kingdom Metazoa; phylum Chordata; class Actinopteri; order Perciformes; family Bovichtidae; genus Cottoperca; species Cottoperca gobio. The sequence goes on along the minus strand of NC_041355.1, from coordinate 4,611,371 downwards.
GCAGTTGATATAATAAGACATGTCGCCATAAGGGTCTTCTTATAAAGAGGCTGCACAGTGACCCATCAGAGCAGCATAATGAGTGGGGTGTTACATCTACAAGCATGCACACACACATGCACACACACATGCACACACACACACACAAAATCAGGGCTTCGCTGCAGCTCTCTAACCCCATTAGCATGTGGCTTCTTGTATCTTTTTGCAGCCGTCTCGAAAGTGAGCTCTGAGCCTGGAGGAAATGCTTCTTACACACTCATCTGTCACTACAGAGGGAAAGCAGGTGCAGCCAGCCGAGTCGGAACGGCCGGTCAGACAACAAGGCAGGCAGCGTGTGTGGGTGCATGTGTGTGTGACAGGGGATGGATGGCTTGTATGTATGTACAAGATGTGTAGGAGGTGAGAAGGACGAGTGTTCAAAGAGAGGGGAGGGCGGGTGAGTGTGGTGGTATGTGCGTGTGTGTAAGGAGCAGAGCAAACAGAGCAGAGACGGGGTGAGGCTTTGTGGCAGCAGCCCATGACCGGTTGTCACACTACACACACACAGCTCCCAAATCAGCCTGGTAGGAGGGCCGGTCTGACATTTCCCTCAGTGTCAGGCTTCCTTCACACGCTGACCTGACCAGAAAACAGCCAAACTAGAACTCTGACAAAACCAACAAGAAGAAAAACATAGATGTCTCTCCGTGCTACGTTATGCTTCTTTTTTTTGTTTACTGACATTTGTAGCAGCCCCATTGTTCAGCACTCATTCCAGACTTTGAGGTTTCGACGGGGGGGGGGGGGGGAAGCGGAGTTCTTGGACTGTAATTACAACAGTATGAGGGCACCGTTTTGTTTTGTCCTGAGCCAGGAAAGCATTCTGACTTCAGACTGCTGACACAAAGAAAGGCTGTCAATGTAAGCCCCTCCATTAAACATGAAAAGACCTCATCAAAGAGCCAGTCTCTGTCCTCTGCTTACATTCAAGAGATCCAGTGAAATGCTAAACACATGTGGATGGATCCCGTGTTTAGGCTAAAATGGCCGAACACGATCCGGCAGCATTTGAGTTAATCTTCCTTAGTGAAACCGCATGGTGTTGTTTACACTGGAGACAACTGTGTGTGTAGTGTATGCATATGTGTGTGTGTGTGTGTGTGTGTGTGTGTGTGTGTGTGTGTGTGTGTGTGTGTGTGTGTGGAGTGTGTCCAGAGCTGCAGAACTCACTGTTCCCTTTTGCAAAGCCAGAGCAGTTACAGTGTGTATGTGTTTGTGTCAGCATGATGGAGGAGAAGGGTGTTACTCAGACCTAATGAATCCATCTGCATGCAAGGGGCATTCTTCCTCTCGTACGCAGGCGAGAGCAAACGAGCAGCGACCTGGGAGCGCGTCCAGCGGTTGGGGGGGGGGGGGGGGGCTTAGGCTCAGGCTCACTATTTCCAAAGCAGACCAGCAAGGACAAGCGTGGATTAGTGTTGAATTTACCTTTTTCTCTCGCCTTGAAATAAAGGCTACTTTCAGAGAGAGGGTTGAAGTCACAGACTCAACCCTACTGTTCTATACTGTACTACGCATGGCTCCTCTTTGGATTGAGAAAAGGCGAGGAGGGTTTGGCACTGAGGGCGAGGACTACAGTACAGCCTGTGCTCCAGGAGAGTGGCAGCTGCTGATGTCCTCACCTCCGAGTGACCTGGCACCCTGGGCAACCTCAATAAAGAATGGATGGAGGGCATGAGGCGGGGGCATTATAAGGAGGAGGGTGGTTGGCACTCAGGGCCCAGTCATTAGGATAATGAATCCACAGCTGAGTGGAATTTGGGAGACCTCTAGTGGCTGGAGAAAGTAGAAGCTCACACCCACACGGAGTAGATACAGTATCATAACCACTCTAAATTACATTTGCAGAATTGTGTTGAAAGTAAAAAAAAAAAAAAAGAAGTTCAGCGAGGCAACTTGATTGTTTTGTGCCAACACCTTTCAGAGAAACATCTCCTTCCTCAGCCCAGAAGTGTCATATTTTCCAAGTACTGAGCTCTTCAGCTGTTGGATGAAGAAAGCTCTGTGTGTTTGAAGCGTCAGAGAGTTTATATTTCAGACATATTGAGCCCATATGTACAAAGGGGAACAAAAAAAAGCTCCACCCAAAGTTCTTCTACTCCAACGTGTCAACCATCATTCACAATCTTCTTTTAAATGTTGGCTAGAAACACCAAAGTGTTAGTTAGTACGTCGACTTGAATTATTTTATATTTCCTGGTTTAGTTTATTTTTGCTCATTTTATTAGATCTCTTTTACCATTTAATTAATTATTTATAACTGGATTTAACTAATAAACTGATCATCATTATTATTATTATACACCAAAATATTACATCATAAAATGACCAGAGTTCACTGTTGATTGGTATTTGTACTTCCTGTATATCAGTGAGATGCTGGATTAATGGAAGAACACCAAAAAACATGAAAAGAAAAGCTGCACACTCAAAACTCAAATAACCCAACTCAAATCTGTGTCCACACTCGAGCTGGAACCAATCAGTCGAGCCAAATTAGACATTTATCAAGCAAAAACTATTGCTGTTTGCTTCTCTTATAATAAGGATTTGGTGCTTTTCTCTGTTTTATAGAAGCATAATATGAATATTTATGTTGGCCGGACAAAATAGAGCAATTTTCGGCAATTTTCTGTCATTAAAAGAAGAAATAATTAATAGATTATAAAATAAAAAACATTGACAGAGTAGAAAAATAACAGTTAGTTGCAGGATATTATCACAATGACTGATGTCTGTGATTCCCTTAGCCTTTATAAAGATTATACAAGCACAAGTCACTGACACTGGAGTCTCCTGCTTTATCCTGAATAAAGCAGCACGTCTGTTTAAATTAATAAAGCAGCGACACTGGAGTTATGAGTGTGTGACTTCTCTTTGTCTTAATTCTCTGGTGGCGTCCAGGGGAGCAGTGCATTATGAAAGTAATTCTGAAAATATTAAAGTGAGTTTTGCCTGAATAGGAAGCAGCCGACTCAGGACACACACACACACACACACACACACACACACACACACGTAGCAGTGACATTTCTGGCTCCATAGTGCAGGAAAGAAATGTCATTACGACTCCGACAAACCTCAGGACTAATATTCGTAGAGGTAACATTAATAACTCCCCCTTTTTTTCATATCGTGAGCAAACACAAGGAGAGAGAGAGAGAAGCTTGGCCGACTGCACCGACAGATTTAATGTTATTCACTTATCCACTTAAGATTCACATCATTCTTTTATTATATTCAGCAGAAACAACATTGTGTATGTCCAGTTTCAAAGGGAAATGTGTGCATGTCATTCGAGCAGTTCAACAAGAGAAACACCCGACTATGACAAATCCCATTTATCCAAGCCTGATCATTTCATTAACAATTAGCTGTTTGTGTTATTTAAAGTAAGTAATTTATGGCGCACACACACACACACACACACACACACACACACACACACACACACACACACACACACACACACACACACACACACACACACACACACACACACACACACACACACACACACACACACACACACACACACCATGCAATGACCCTGATTGTACAAGTGAGAGGTATGATGGGTATTATTTGGAGCCCAAACTCCAAAAGTAACAACATGGCCTTTACAGTCTCACTTAAAACTGTTCATATGTCGTGTCTTGGTCCAAGAAGACAATCCCAGCATCTGCTTCAGTGCAACTTTTCATATCACATAGCAGTTTCATTTTGCCGTCCACCGTCCAAATGTGTATGTGTCTTGAAGCGGCCGGTGAGAAGTGACAACTGTCAGCACTCTCTTCCCACTGCTGATTTGGATTAAAGGTATTCAGACTGTGAAGTTTCAGAGGAGGGGGTGACTTCTATCTTAGGTGTTTTAAATTTCAAATGAAGTGTAAAAAGAGCAAGACTGCTGCTTTTCTTTGTGCAAAGCACAAGAGTCACGGTCACATATTCTCCCTCTGTCCTGGCTTTTCCTTGGCATTGAGTTGCCCCGATCAGCCATGAAGCATCCATAAGTGCAAGTCCCACTGATGACTATGGTAATGCAGATGAGAAGGCTTTGAGCAGCAGGTCAGCAGCCAGGCCTGGGGAGATGGCTCCTTTGGTGACCCTCTCCTCGAGGTGGGGGAGAGCCTCTCTGACCCTGGGGTGATTCTGGAAATGGCAGAGGGCGTTCTCCTGGATCAGAGTCCACATCCAAATCCTCTGCTGAGCCCTCCGCCGGCCCTGCAGTTCACCGCTGGCTAGCATGGCGTCCCGGTACGACTCTATCGTGGCCCAGACGTCTGGGATGCCCTCGTTGGTGTATGAGGAGGCGCGCACCACCTGAGGAGGGAGTTAGGGGGAAGGGGTGCGGGATGCACGTGTGAATACAACGGGTCTCTTTCTCAACACTATAGTACTGTCCCACTCATGCTGCAAAACTGGGCCTTTTCTGTGACCGCAGCAGACCTCTAGAATACTCTTCCTATGAAATCCTCTGTTTGTGATGAATTTCCTCTCATTTCTTATTGTGACTTCACTTTGTATCGTGTTTTTTTAAATGATATTTGTTCAGGCCTACGAGTACTGAGCAACGCAGACACATTTACATTGATTTTTAAAATATTGATTTATGTGCTTTGTGTTTAAACAAGTAAACGATAAAAAGGTAGTCCTGCGTATGTTTTAGTTTGAGCGATATGCAAAACAAAAATTCCAAAAAAACAGTGTCGGCTTTGTTGTTAATAATAAAAAGAGCATTTTGCATTTAGTTAATTGCAGTCGAGTCTGGGGAGTCGCTGCTTTTTGGGTTATTTCTATGTTTAAGATGTTTTTGCGATGCACCTCTAACATGGAAGACGCCGTTACAAACAAACAGTGTCGTTCCCAGAACACCTCGCTCACACATGCAATCTGTGCAGAAATGTCACTTATGCGTTTAGTTCAAGTGACTGCATGTCTCTGTTCAGAGCTTGCTGCAGATTCAAAAGCACATGATGAAATTCAGGGTAACGTTCACATTCAACGCAGACACAGAAGTGAAAGAGCCTCACATTTAGGAAGGCAAAACAAAGTTCATTCAGTCAGTGCATTGAAACTGTTCATATAAAAGTTTACCGTCTGTTATTTATCACTTCATTACACACGCGGGAATAGAAATGAGAAAAGGGAGTTTGGAGGAGGAGAGATAAGACCTCAGTGATGTCAAAGAAAACCTCAGATAGTCCCGACTGCTAAAGCGTAATGAAATTACACGTATCATTTAGAGATAATTTGACATAAACTGCTAATCAACAAAGTTGAATGTGGCAGCCTGATAAATATTGGCAGTCTGTGATCGACAGCCAATTATGAATCCTCTAATTACATCACTGAGTTAATCATTTTACAAGGACTTGATTTGAGTCTGATGCAAAAACAGGAAATCAAACTTTGTGAGACTAAACATACTGCACGCTCGCCGAATTATCCTCGTTAAAGCGTCTAGCCAAGCACATAGATTTGCTTTTATTACCTCCAGCAAGGAAGTTATGTTTTCGGGTTCGGTTTGTTCGTCCGTTAATAGTTTTCAGTGAAACTACTTTCTCCTTTTATGAAAACTGTGAGGTAAGTGACAAAATATGTTGGCGAACGGACGCTATAAAAAGGGATACTCCGTGTATCATATCATTGTACCTTGAACGTCCTTGCCACCCGGGGCTCTAACATGTTTTTCTAACATTTTCCTGACATTTTATAGAACAAACAATTAAATCAATTGACACATTAATTGTTAGTTGCAGCGCTAATTGTTAGTAAAAGTAGTTCATCAGCATTTTTCACACATCACTAAGAAATCAAAGTAGCATTCATGCCATGCCATTCATGTTTTACGTTTTCATGCTGAGTGAGCTGGACAATAGAGGGCAGACTGATAAAGATGAGAGACAGCGAGAGACTCAAATCATAGATTATGCTGCTGTAGGCAAAGCAATCAGACACAAAGGAGGGCAAGACAGCAAAAGTAAGGATAAATACAGAGGAGACGATGAAGAACAGTTTTTATGTCGAGTGCGCAGGCTTCTAATCAGCGAAATGCATGACGCAGCAGCAGAGTATTCAGAGCAGCAGGAGTAGGGGGGGTGGCGGGGGAGGAGAGGGGTGGGGGTGTTTCCTGGCAGCGTGCCCAGTGGGCAGATGCTGCATTGGGCTGGGAAAACAAAGGGACAAGGCCAGGCAGGCAGGCAGGCAGGCAGGCAGGCGGGTGAGCTGGGACATGTGGGGAGGGGTGAGACACTGCAGTACTGAAACTGTGATGCCATGACATCATCACCATCATCATCATCATCATTATTATTATCATCATCATCGTCCTCCTCCCGCCCCCTCCTGGGTCAGCTGACCTCTCAGTGGGACGGCTTGTTGGTTCCACAGAGCAGTGTTACTTCTGCTGCGGCTGCCCAGTAGGTCAAATGTTGAACACTTGTCAATTACCCTTTTTTATTTTATTAAATGCCTAATCATGCTGTTGTTGGCTCCTTCCCTCACTACACTGCCTACACACACACACACACACACACACACACACACACACACACACACACACACACACACATTCCCTTACACACATACACACACCTTAGGGTTCCAGGACTTGGACTGTCTCCTGAGCAGCTTGAGTGCGCTGGTGTATTCAGTCTGGATCCTCCTGGCTGGCACCAACAGGTCTCCATCCGACTTCGTCACCACCACCAAGTCGGCCCTCTCGATGATGCCCCTCTTGATACCCTGGACATAGATTTTGGCATTACACAGAGGGGGGGGGGGGGGTCATTAACTTCTCAAAACACTGTAAATAAATCGGATGTCTAGACACCTAATCTGCTGAGGGATCTGTGTACAGAATGATGGATGGAGCAGGTTGGCTGCCAGTTTACTTATTTATTATTCTGATATTGTTGCTTTCCATCCATCCCTCACTGCTGTCAGCTTCTGACTGATTCAACACAAGGAGAGCAGTTGAGTTTGTTTTATAACAGTTAAGGCCTTTACGCACCGGGGACGTGATAACGCTGAAAGGAGGCAACACAGTTTGACGTCTTGGTTAAGACTTCAGAGCCTCCGTGTTGCCCTTTTAATAAGCCTCGCTTTGAACACGTCCGTTCTGCACAACGTGATTGGTTGCTGCCTTTATCCGCTCAGAATAAAATCGACCTCATTCCGGCAATAAAATGATGCCGCTTTGTCACGTTTCGTGTGAAAGTATTCACGACAAAAAAAGGCGGTTTGAACAAGAAAAGGCCTGCGGTGTGTGTAAAGGTCTTCAGCTGATGACTCGAGGCTGAATAACTGCAGCTTCAAGTGTTGTTTGGGATTTATCCATGTGAGATATTACATACAAGTTATTTTGCTCTACTTGAGTCACGTAATGTGTCACACAATAATGCAATTAAATGTCTGTATGTAACATAGTTTTGTTACAAGTTTGTGCTGTTGGGGATACTGTACTTTCAATCTGAATAAAACACATTTACTGTTTATATGTAAGTTCGATTAGTTTTATTTAAGATTTAATTACAGTAATCGAAACTTGAGCTGCTTAATGTCCTGTAATGACCCCCGTAATATTAATCCTAATGAGTTAGGCTATGTAGTGTTTTTCAACATACTCCTCTTTATATACAAATGTAGACGCAAAAGTCAGTTCCTGCTTAATAATGACAATGTGTATTTGAATGATTCAATATGTAGATTAGATCATTTTTTCATCATCGACACAGATGGGCTTGTTGCTGCTCGTGTCTTTCACTTACCTGGAGTTCGTCGCCCCCTGCTGGTGGAATCAGCAGCACAAACATGTCGACCATGTCAGCCACTGCAAACTCTGACTGGCCGACACCTGGAAACAAAGACAGATTTAAGTGTCACCACAACATATGACGCCTGCTCTCGCAGCTAAATCAGTTGTATCATTCAGTTACATGTTACAGTTACTTCAAGACACAATGTTGTTGATTTTATACTGCATTTAATGTGTCAATGTTCTCGTAAGGCAATGTTGCACTGAACAATGATCCATTTGTGATGTTTGGTTCAAGACCAAGAGAAAATAATTGTGTGTCATTCACTTGCATCGAAACATTTTGTATCAATGCGCAGCTGATTAACTTCATGAACATGTGCCACTCTTCATTTTTTTTAAAAGATGCAACTGAAATGCCAGATTTAAGGGAGAAGAAATAAAAAAAATAGGTGTATATTCCATCCACTTTGAGATACACCTGTAAACACAGCGTCTTACCTACGGTCTCTACCAGGACAATGTCATATCCCGCTCCCTCACAGAGGACAACGGCCTCGTTAGTTGTTCTGGTGACTCCACCAAGTGTTCCTGAGGCCGGAGACGGCCTGATAAAAGCATCCATGTCTCTGGAGAGTTCAGTCATACGAGTCTTATCACCCATCAGAGACCCTGCAACAAGACGGGGTTGTGGCGGGAATTTAACAACATGGTGCAGCAACTGCTGCAATTCCTACAAACATCTATTGTGCATTGTGAAGCACCCAATAGCATCTGTTCATCAGTATCACATGATGAGGATCTGTTTACCTCCTGTAGTGCAGGAGGACGGGTCAACAGCCAGCACGGAAACTTTATGTCCACGTTCTGTCAACATCTTCCCAACCACCTCAATGAAGGACGACTTCCCTGCTCCTGGAGGTCCGGACAGACCTGAGACATCAACAGAGCAATCGAATCAGCTACACATGGCAGTAAGAACTGAGTTCTCGGACTAAAAACAGACTTAAATTAAGGATAAATTGTATAAATCTCCCCTCTATAGGTTTGAAACTAACACCGGTGACTGAACCTTGTAGCATATGTAATATGTAAAACTCAACAATAAACCTATTGTGTCATGACATCATCCAGGAGATTCACGTATGTATGTGTAGAGGATAAAACTGTAACATCTAATGCAATCTTTACAGGGATAATAATGTTCAGTTTTGATTGAAACTGTCAGAGAGGCAAGCATCTTGTCTTTGAACATGGCCGCTTGGTACGGACACTTGAATGTCAACTGTAGAGGGTAACTGTCAAGAGTGGTTAACACGAGCAGAAGATTATAGGGAAACCACAGACGTAAGAAAGCGGCATGCATGTTCTGAATACCAAAAGAAAGCTCTAGACATAACAAGTGACCCGTAGCCACAATTTAAAGTGCTTCCTTCGGGAAGAAGCTTTAAAGTGCAACAAGCAATTTGTCAATGCAGCTCACTATTTCATATATGTATTAATATTTCATTTAATGGGTTGTGAACTGTTCAAAACTTGTATTTAATTTGTGTACATCATTTTATTTCAAGCTACTACATACAGTTCCACTAACCTGTTGCAGGTGGGACATAATTAAGAGAGGCGCGTTTCTAAGACACATGTTCAGTTACATCAAAGCTTTGTGGATGCTGATCAATACATTGTGGACCTCAGCTCTGTCTGGTGAGCTGCTATCCTCTATCTGCAGTGCAGTTAAATGATTAAATACATGGTCAAACCAAACCCCCCACCCCTCGCCTCACATTTGTCTTGTTTGCACAATGTACTTTCTTTGCTGTGTGTAACATACGATTGAACTCCAAGCTCTTCTGATGTTTTTACCTTGTTCTGACTGTTGTCTTATTTGTAATTCACGTTGATGGTGAAGCTAAAGAAATGTTTCCACAGTGGACAATAAAGTTTACTAACTAACCTTCTTAAATGTAGAATTTCTGGCAGATCAGTTTCATTGCAATAAATTGTACTGTATAGATGTATAAAGTGATCAGGGAGGGTAAAGCGCAGTTTCCCTTGGTGTTTTCCTCACGCAGCTAAATACAAAAAACCTTAAGCCACTCAGACCACACACCTACTCTGAAGGCCACCGGCTTCCCCCCATTACGACTCTCCTGCTCCCTCCTGTAGGCAAGCACCCTCTGCAGCAGCACCTGGGCCAGCTCTTTTTTCCTGGGATGCTGGGTCTCCACCAAAGTGATGGACTCAGCCAGAGACGCCCGCTGTCCTCCGATCAGCCCTTTGTACAGTTTATCCAACAGTCTCTGCTCAGGCCCACTCAGGTCCTGTATGTGCTGCCTGAGGGTTGAGCTGCTCACAGCCCTCCTGTGCTGCTGGCAGCTGTGACCGGCGATGGTGCTCTGGTAACAGGTGTGGGAACCAGTGAAGACCCTTTGGTGGAGGCAGCATGCTGAGGGGACAGTGAACGAGGAGGGGAGGGAAGAGATGTGGCGCAGGAGGGAGAAGCCAAACTGTCGCATTTTAGGGTAAATATGGGGAATCTAAGAGGAGAAGATGAAAAACAATGAGACAGTGGGGATTCTGAAACGTGTTTCTTTCTTTATCATCTATTTAGCCAGGAATGTCCCATTAAGATACAAGATCTCTTCCAGGCAGGAGTCCTGGTCATAAGCAGTTTCACATAAAAACAATTGCACATATTAGAACACTTACAACACATAAAAGGGCAACACAAGGGGAATAGTTAGTAAAAGAAAAGAGGCATACAGGCCATGGCAGCAATGATGGAGTTAATGATTATGTAAAACCACAACATGCCCTTCAATCCAACGGCCCACCATTTTTAAAGCTAGAGTGAAGATACTGGTACCAACCATGTCATTTTATCTGAATGAAAATGTGCTCTATAGGTACCTATAAGTCTCCCCTTTACACACATGCCTACTTTATGCTAATCTCAAGCAGTTTGGGGCAAACACCACGCAGTTTTGTGCATGCAGTGTAAATGTGTTATTGTATTCATGTGTGATAATGCAAGAACCAGCTATTCCTCGACCTTACTGTATACAATGACGTGCTGTGACCTCCAGGATATTGACTGCCTCATGAAACTTTACAACCACAAAGTATAGACCTAGGGCATTTAGAGGATGCATGGCCTTCCTATCTTTATTGACCATAAAGTGGTTTCTGAGTAATTTCAAGAACAGAAGTGCTTACGGCCGAAAATGCAATTCTTGCAGACATCTCCAAATGTCAAAAGTGTTAGATACAAATCACATCATGACTTTTTCTTTTGTGTTCCTCAATGTCTCAGTGTCTTAATGTGGTAGTTTGGGGGCATTTGTTTTTACTATTTTACTATTTGTATCAATTCTCTGTAATTAATAATTTATCTAAATTATTTTTAATATTTTGTATTGCTCATTTACGACTACAACATCTTCACACACAGTACTGAGCTGCATCTCAAATTATTCTTCAGGTTGAAAGCTTTCAGATGATTTACACCACCTCCATCCCCCACCCCTCTAAACAAGGGGAGGGGGTAGCAAGAGGTTAAACATGTATTCAAAGAGGGGAGTACTTCAAAATGTATATAAAATTAACTATAGCTCCATATGAGTTACGATTTTAAATGACAAAAAGACAGAAAACATGACTTTAGCGGTATCTAATGCTGAACATTAGGGACATGGCTAATTAACTTCCAGACTGTTACAAAACTAGCTTTTTAAACGGTTATCTTCATTTGCACGTGAGGCTAACATTACGTGAACGCGACGTTTGCCCGTCCTGCAAGTGTAAATACAGTTGTCACACATATATTATAGCTAATAAAATACTTAAAACAAATAGTTTGAAATGAGAATGAACGCTGACCTCGTACCTTCACGAATGTATATGGAGGTGTTACATATCAACGGTTGTTTCTTTCATCCACTTCCTGTTTCCGGTGACGTGCGGCACCGCCCCCCCCGTCAAATGGTTCCGTCGATTTATTTATGCAAAACAAATCTATAAATAAAGATATCTACCAAATGTATATAACACGGCATTTGTTTAAAAAAATTATGTGAGGTAATGAGTCGTTTAGGTATTAAGTAAAAATGATGACAGGAGACAACTTTAACCAGCAGGTGGCAGCAGAGGTTAATCTTCCCGTCCCACATGAACCATGGCTGTATAATACATCCACAAACTGGCTCTTCTCCCTGGAAATCATCAAACTTTGCAACAAGTTTCCGCTGCTTTACTAAATGTTTAAATATTGTATTACTCCCAGACTGTTAATTGTAGCTTATTTTTCGGTTTTACAGTCAATGAATCCTTTATTTATAAATGCACACCTCTTAAATGAAGAGGAACTTTGTGTTTTGTGTGTTTTGGACAATTTCTCTTGACATAAATGATAATAGAATATACAGCTTGCATTTGTCATGCTTTTTAAATACCTAATCATAAACACCTGTTTATCCTCATGTCAGTAGTAAGAACATTAGATCACCCAAAGTCTTTAAGAGAGGACCGGCCGAGGCTACTCCAAAAGGGTTCGATTATAAAAGGATTACAATTTGTTGAGCTATTGGACTAATTAAGTACAAAACAGACAATACAATAGTGGGCAAACATTTAGTAAAGCAGCAGAAATTCAAGTGATGAAACCAAAAATGAATAAATCATTTTCATGATGACAGAAATCTTTACTTTAAAAAGCAACTGATAACATGTATTTAAATATGTTTTAAAAAACGTGATCTTTACACTTTCTATAGAACTTAAAAAGTGCACTGCAGATCTTAAAGTAATAGCAAAATAGTGAACCTTCATTTAGTTAGAACTAAAAGTGCAACACTGAAAATGATATTCAGATATAATAATAGAAAAAGCACAAAATCTGCATTTTATATGACAAATCTGCATGTCTCCTAAAACATTAATTGACACAAATACCGTGTTAATATGTTTTAAAGCTCTAAATACATTTGGCTTTCACTTAAGAGTTTAAAGTGAAAGCATGCAGACACCTCTGATGGCTCATCAGTACTTCACAGGGTTGTAACACGCAGGGCAGACTAACAGTCAATTAATAATTGTTTCCACCCAATTTTAGCAACTAAGAGACTCAGTCTCTAGTTGAGCGAAGCGTTTAGAGACTGACTTGAGAGTCTAAACACTCACTAACACTTTAATCCCTGGTCTCTCGTCCACCTGATGTGCCCGTCTGTGGAATTTGGGAGAAACATGCAAACTCTTGGGAGGCAACAGTACTAACCACTGTGCAACCATACCACCCACGTCATGTACAGTCACATGGAACTCCTGCACGCACAAACACTCTCTCACACACACACACACACACACACACATTTAAGTCAGTGCTTTCCAGGGGAGCTTCCTGGAAGATTGTTGCAAATGTTCCAGTACTGTCGCAATGTTTACCATAAAACAAATGAAAACACATTTCATGTATTTTCCTGCAATTTACTGGAAAATGCAATCATGTTTAACATTAATGCAGTTGGCTTTTAGATGCACTTGTAATTGTTGTGCCTCCCTAATTGAAGGTCTACATTCACACACACACACACGCATACATACACACACACACACACACACACACACAAACAGTGGTTGATGTTTTTGAAAGTCCCTGACAATACCAAGATGCATATTTTCTTAGCATGGGTGGCCTGTAATTAAACAGACAGGCACACAAATATAAAAACACACACACACACACACACCCTGACACAGTGTTCATAAAAGAAACCGAGATATTGCATGTAATGAAACAAATTTATTGAATCTTCCAGTAGAGGCTTGATATTCATGGAATAAAACTGCTTTTCTGGGAGTTTTACTGAGCAAAAACACAAAGAAGGAGAAAAAACTAAAACAAAACAAAGAGGCAATGTGTGAAAGTGCAGACGAAC